>NC_037595.1:900000-1060861 GCF_003073045.1 Pomacea canaliculata | reverse complement strand
TGTATTATATGTCACATATGTCCCAAAATAATGGTATTAACAGAGGGACTTGTGACTTCCTTCTTGAATCTAAAACAATTTAATTAGGAAAAAGCCCTTCCCCCGAATTCCCCCCCCTGTGTTTTTCCCCCCCAAATTAAAACCCCTTGAAAGGCATGTTTTTGCCCCCCCCCCCCTAAAAAAGCGGCAAAAGAAATTTTTTTCTTTTTTCTTTTGGGGGGGGTTTTTTTAAATAAAGCCCTCCCCGTAAAAAAACGCTATGCCCCCAAAATGCCCCCCCCAGTAATCAAAAAACTAAATAGGTATCTAAAAATCTTTTTTCTGTTTGCCCATCCCCTAACTTTCCAGGCCCTTACCTCAAATTCAAAAAAAAACAGAAATGAAAACCCTAATTCAGCGATGTGGGTGCGTTGGCTGGTGTGTGTTGATGGGTAGGTTGGTGCTGTTTGTGGGTGTCTTTTTGTGTGTTGTTTTTTTTTTTTGTTGGTTTTTTTCCCATATAACTATAATCGCCCCCCTTTGGAAACCGCAGGCAACAGCTCCCATGTTTAAATTGCCCATTTGGGATTAAATAAAGTCTTGTTATGTTATTGTTAAAAAAATGTTGCTTTATAATTTGAATACTGTTCTACTTACAGAATTATTTATTTCTTGGGCCCAACATATTCTCAAATTTTTTTACATATTATGTCCATACTTTTTCTTTCTTTCCAACAACGACAGTAAATCAAGCCCAAAGGTAATTCCAAGCAAGTAAAATATCTTACATTTCAGAATGTAATAAAGGCTAAGTTTATGAAGCTTTTGTTTTATAATTGTATTATTACGTATTCCCTTTCTTTGAATCTATTCATATATTATTTGTCTGGTCATCATCATTTAGTGCAAATTTAAAAGTAACATAGAAAACAATAAATATAGATCTGTAAACAAAAAGTGCAAATCAGTTTAAAATATAAAGTCTGGCAAATGCAGACAGCCCTGTAAGGCAGATGCCACTGCGAAAAAAAGAATTGCATCCCGAGACAAACAAAAAACCCATGACAGCTCAACCCCTCGCTGGGAAATCCCTTGACTTCCGAAAATTTTATTTCATAATTAAGTATCATTACTTACCATATTCACAATGTTTGTTTTGTTAAGACAAAGGTTCTCCATAATATATTGATGCATAACAGTAAAAGGTGAAAAAAAATGAGCAAAAAATTGCTTGGTAAAAATCTGTTGTTTTCTAGGAAACATAATAATCTGCAAATATCTACCTGTGCATGCAAAAACCACCTAATGCTAGAGCTTTGTCAACTGGTGCTCACACAAAAATGGTTGCACTTCTCTTTCACAGGTAGAAACAAGTCTGCTTCCGGACAAAACAATAGCCACCGCTTTAACATAAGCTTGCAGCAATCGCCAAGTTATAAACATGCCCCATGATAAATTACTCCGAATATTTAAGTCATCAAACTCATCAAGAAGTAGCAATCCATGACATTGTAAGCACAGATGGTTATCATTCTCACACTTAGCTTAAAAAGTCTAACTACTATTTCTGTGATTTTCCTTTCAGTTATTTCTGAATCATGTTCTTATATATTTATTAGTATGATAAGAATTATATATTGATATAAAAATATCAGATTGCTAATTCCATTGTTTTTAATATTTACATTACAAATGAACAATCTAAAAGCTTATATAAGAAAATATCTATTTTCTCCACAACATTTCGTTTGAAATTACTTTATCTTACTTCTCTTCCTATTCTGTAATTTATGATGACTATTCACTTCAATCAAGTTGATCTTTTCATCACATTATTGCCATTATTTATTGATTATGCCGTTGAATGACTAATATTCATGCACCCTTAGATTTTTAATTCTGTGCGCAGCCACAGAATCTGCACTTTTTGTGGCAGTCTGAATTCTCTGCTTCTTAGATCTTCCAGCCCTCCCTCTAAGGTACACTTTTTCTTCTTTGTGATTGCGATCCATTGCACCTGCCTTTTTTTTTTTGTAAGAATTTTGAATGGAACTTAACTTTCTAATACATAAGTCTGTCGTCGTCTGATAGATATCCCTGGATGGTGTCAAACGTTTCTTTTTTCCTTTTGCTCTTTTCCTTTTTGGTATTTTATATCACGTTCTATTTTTGCCCCTGTTGAAGAGTTTTCTTAGCCTCTATCCAAGCTCTCACATTCCAAATCCCGCAAAAAATCGGTCCTTCCTCAACCAAGCCACATATCTTTTCAACACCTCACGTTTTCTAATCCTGCCCTTAAGTTTATCGCATTTTTTTGTTCAAGGAGGGTATATCCACTGGATACCACTTTCTTGCCGAGGCATGCTTGATTAAGTGCACACGTCCACAAAATAAAAATAAAAAAAGGCATTCCGGAGACAAATGGAGTTCTCTAGCACCACAGGGAGACAGAATTACACGTGGGGTTCGGTCGTTTCATTAGCTTTGACATTAATTTCTTCTTGGTGATATTATAAATGTTTGATCTATTTTGTATATTTATTCTTAATTTACTTTTCGAAATAATCAGTTTTTGTTGGTTTTTTTTTTATTTTGTTATAAGGAAGAGAACATCGATTTAATGACTCCTCTTCCTTCTATCTAAGTAAAATACTAGTTTATACGTGCAAAAATACGTTGCTATTACTGTACCTGAAAAAATCATCAACGCCTTAAAAGACTAAGGATGAAAATATATAGATTTTTGTATTATACGTGCATACAATTATTTCATTTCCCCCCCTTTCCTTCTCTTTGTGATCGCCTCTAATTCTTTAGAAAGCACTTCTGACGTGTTTTGGCAACTGTTCTTTGAAAAGGAAAACAAATGACGACTGGCACTGATGTTCGTCTCCCCTCACCCGTACTCCCCATTTCAAACTAAAAAACAACAGACTTCACATATTAAAAACTCCAAGAAATCTCTTAGACATTTTCTCGTTATTATAAATCTATTTAGCACTTTTCCCAGTGCTATAGCCTGTGTTGTTGACCCGTTTCGTTTTTAATCATCGATGCAAGCACGTGATACTTATATTGGAATTGTCTGTCAATTTCGTTCGTGTTGCGAGGTGTGGTTTAATCCTTTTGCTGATTAATTCTGCTTTAAAACGTCTGCTGCATTTTTAAAAAAAGAATTAAAAATCGCAATCTTCTGTCGTTCGATCCTTGATTCGATCCTTTTTAGTCGTGTTGTTTATCGAAAACAAACGACACGGAATGACGCCCTTCATTAATGTCGCTAGAGGTAGCGGTATATTTCGTGTCATCTAAGCAACCTTTCCATATGCCAACAAATCCACAAGCTTTGTGTGCACATTTTTCCTATTTCATTATTTACAAAAAATAATTTACAAAAATAAAAGATTCTCAATGCTATAGGCTTGAGTTGACCCTTCGTAATCGACAATAAGCAAATATACGTATGGTCGATCGATCGTGTTCCTAATTTTTCTTCCCTGTCCTTCTGCTTTCGTAATACATCTGATACTTTATAAAAGCATTTTAAATCGTATTGACTGTCGTTCTATCTTGAATTTCGGCGTTTTTCATCGCACTCTAAATGATAAATATTGTAGTCATTCGTGAGACGATGCGGCTTGAGTAGGTTAGTTTCCTGGCAACCGTTGCCCATTGCGCGCAATGGACATCGCTCAGTCCAGGTACCCAGAACGAAAAACTTTTTGGGCTGAGTCAGGTCGCATCGGGTGCATCATCATCATCATCATCATCATCATCATCATCATCATCATCATCATCATCTATACAGTGTGACTTGCAATGTGTCATTTCAACTTGTTGTCTCCTTCTTAAGACAATCCAGTCGCACTAGCCTTCTTGAATGTGTAGATGAAAAGCCACAGGGTAAGACACAAACTTGTATGAAGACGAAAATACCACCAGCAATCGAAAACAATTCACACAATTTTATTTGCTTTTTTACAACAAACGAACATGTTTTTTCTAATCTCGCTGCTTTTAGTAAATAATAAATTGTTTCCTCCTCGTTGAAGTATCGAATTAATAAATATGTGATTTATAATTAAGTTATGGCAGCAAGAAACTAAGTATACAGGGTTGCACACATGTCTTCTACCGTCAATCAACAGGTGAACATCTTTGTACCAAGTTATTAACAGGCGAAGAGTGCTTTAATTTTGAGGCCACTTGGTTTTCGTGGTCATTCAATCAGCTGTATCTTCTTCACAGCATCGACTCTGGTCAGACTTTTAAAACATTTCGCCATCAGTAATTTTCTATCTCTAGTCAAAGTCTTCGTCTTCAAGGCCTCCACTTTGAACTACTTATCTGGAAGCATCATACTTAATGAAAGAGTTTTCCTTAGTAGAATGCTTTCTTTTCACTCAAATTTCAATATAAATTAAAAAATTAATTAATGCAAGGGAAGCTATCTCTCTACACAAAGAGTCGGAAGGTGGCGGAGCCTTTTATCACCTAATAATTTTCCTGTCTGTAAGAAAAAGAAAAAAAAAACACGTTATGTTCACAAAATAATTCATTGATGTGGTTTCCTTTTACATATCTGGAATAATCATCATCATCATCATCATATCATCATCATCATCATCATCATCATCATCATCATCATCATCATCATCATCATCATCATCATCATCATCATCATCATCATCATCATCATCATCATCATCATCATCATCATCTCCTTTTTCTCTTTTTTCTCCTTTATTTCATGGTTTATATTTTTTAAACTTCTTGATGCCTTTAGATTTCCCAGTATCACCAAACAGTTTGTAATAATAATGTTAATTAAATAAAGAAACCGACTTGGTTAGCGCAATAAACATGGTCCTCACATGCAACTGTTGGGGACAGTGTCTGCTGTTGGTCACAGGCCTTACACAAAGAGGAGATAACACAGGTCTGTAAGCAAGGCCTCAAAGACCAGAGGGCAACCCCTCACAACTGACACAACTAACAGAATTAATGGGGACTGAATGGTAAAAAGGCTAAAAGTGGTTAAACAATGGTCTGGAATAAGGGACAAACGAGTTCCTCTGCAAGTCCGGGAGAAGTGTAGGCAGACTCATTACTCAGAGGACTATGCAGACATAGTTTAATTAAATCCCCCTCCCGACAATTGGGGGTTGACCAGCAAGACGTGGTCAAAGGTTTGAACCAATACATTTTGGTGCTGGATGAGAGGCTAATCATGTCGACTGCATCTGGTATTTTACTTACAAGTTCATTAAATGTTGGGTACCCCTCTGTGGTTTTGTGAGATGTTTGCAATTTTCACTCCTACTAGAATGTTCTTGCCTGCAAGCGCTGTGGGAAAATTCAGTTATTGGAAAACAGCAAAAGAGTTTGAGGGACCTACTCGACTTCACAGACGAAAAAGAGTCTGGAACCACAGTGTGTGTCGTACCACAATTTAGTGGTGATGTTCAAGGCTGCACAATCCTCCATTCCATTATAGTTGTCCGGTTGGTTTGAGCTCCACTTGGTGTAGGTCAGGTCCGTTCCCCTGCCGCTGTACATCCAAACACCCTCTTCAAACAGATCCGTGATTCCCAGCCACACACTGTAGGCTGTCAGACACCATGACAAATGTATTCTTTAGGCACATTGATGTTGAGGACAATGACAATGTTGATGTCATGTTTCAGGGTTAAATGTTGGTGGAATGAACTTGGCATTTAGCAAAACGATGTAATGTAGATGGTGATGTTGGTGTGCTTCAGTTTTACTGTTGTCTGCGTGCTATCCGGTGTCCATTGTCTGCTGTCCTTTCCACAGTTTACATTTTAAGTTTTTGACTAAACGACGATCGTACATAACTAAAGCAGCTCTGAACTGGGTTGTATTATTTTTTAAAGTTTATTTTTTATTTATATCGGGGTTTTCGTACCTAGGTTTTGCGGGAGAAGCCTGGCAATGTATCTGTTTTCACTTTCAGAGTTGATTTGAAGTAAATCCCCGGCTTCCTTCGTGCAGATCGTCTGAACCAAAACATTGTCTTGACGCATTTCACAGAGTATACTCTAAAGTTTACGAGAACAGTTTTGTTTTGCAACAATAACATTGGTATTTATAAAAACAGTTACATATAAAACTGCATTAAAATAGCACTATTTGCAAACTATTTATGAAAGTCAGCAAAGAACCTCCAGTAATAAACAATTCATTAAATCAACTAATAATACTAATAATAGTAATAATACTAATTTTTCATGACATCTAGTTGTAATTCAGAAGCAAATAGATAAAAGATTGTTGTGATTTTAAACAACAGAGTTTGCACATTATTTCTAGTTTTAGCGGTTTTTAAAAGTGAAAAATAAGTCTTGCAATGCATGGTATTTACTTCAATAAAGAACACCATTGAACTATTTCCAGCAAACTTTGAACAGTTTTATTTAGATTATTTATTTCTTAAATTTGCCATGCATGCTATGTTGTTATTTTGGTTAGTGTTTCAGGATTTTTTGTTTATTTGCTGGATTATATAATGGAATATTTGTCTACAATTATTATACATTTTTTTGGATTTAAATTGACATTAGGACTGGTGACTTCAAAAACACATTTTACCAGTGCTTCTGCATATGTGAACAGCTGGTCAGCAACGCCGTAGCAGCTGTGCTGGAACTGTTTCCAGTCATTGGGACACGCAGCTGCAGCTGAAAAGCAAACTCCAGTTAATATTTTAACAAAATTGACTTTTTGGAAGTGATATAACAAGCATGAAGACATAAAATGTAGTGTTTTCATATGTATAATAATGCGTTATTGTTCCCACTCAATATTAAGGTCAAGATTATTGAAAGCAAGCTGATGATAAGGAAAGTCATTCAATGGAATAATATTCAATTTTGTTCTTGAAGCCAAAAATAAAAGGAGAGCGAATATAAAGAAAGGAAGTAAAAGAACCGATTGATTAACGTCCATTAGAAGGGTCGAGATTGAGCGAATTCCTGAAAGTAGATGTCTTTCTGCTCACTCACACCTTTAGCTGAGAGAAAGAAAAGCACAAGCACTCTCCCAGTCAGGATTAAGACCAGAACACACACACCACCATCACGAATGCGGACAGGTCCATGAGGGGAAGTAAGCCGAGGTGCACCACATGACGAAGGACAATCGCACGATGTCAATAGAAGTGTGGGAAGACCAGATAATCAACAATACCATCAACATAAGTATTAGTTACTTCACCTGGTGAGAACTTGAGTACAGACATGAGGATGAGGGCCATAGCAGTAGATGTCAGCATGTTTCCCGTCATTCCTTACAGTACTGATGGCAGTCACCAAATATTTCCTCCCGCTGAACAGAGTCAAGACAAGTTTTCGTTCGTTGACTACTCGAGACAACGACGTCAGCTCGAGGAAAGGTTATCTACAGATTAGTTGTCATAGTTCTCACAGCTGTGACATGACGATAAGCTGTCGTGTACTTGCTGCTGATGATTAACTGCAGCGGGGGGAGCTTGTGTGGGGGCAGTGGGTACTGTTGCTCCCTCCCAGCCTCGCTACCCTACACCCCTTCCCTCCCCTTGACCTGGCCAGCCGTGAACGAGGCGAGTGAACCTGGGACAAGTGACTAACAACCCAGGCTTAAATATATTTATAAATGTATAAATAGATGGAACTACCAATGTTGTCCATAGGAATGTTATTACCATGGGGATCCCATGGGATGGGATGGGATGGGACAGCACACATTTGTATTTCCCATGGTAGTCGATACTAGATATTGTAAAATAAATTTTCGCTGAAATTTGCAGTTGCGCAAGTGCAACAAAATAGAATTCATTCATCATCTGCAGGTGCTATGAGAAGGATTTCGAGTCTAAAGAATAATTTAGGTTTTCCTAGGTTTTTTAAAGGCTCTGTCTAGGTTTTCTCAATTTAACGAGCGGTAACACTGCCAGACTGGCACATTGCGCATGCGCGCGGCTTGTGGATTTGTAAATACAAAGCTAGTTTTAATCTGGTGTAATCTGTTTCGTTGCTGAATTTCATTCTGAATTGCTAATTTGAAATACTTTGTGAAGGCAGGAAGGCAGTCACTTGATGTCACGTTGCTACTGTAAATGTAACACCCAAAATGGCCGACCACAAATAGGAGTTCCACCATCTAACCCAGAATGAGCAGAGTGACAGAAATAGAATGTCAGAATGATGCTGAATTGTCATACTTAGATTATACTTTAGAGTGTTAAAGTTAATAAATTTTGTCGTTTTGCATGTGTCTTTGTACATGTAGTGCTATTTAGTAGACACGATACCTAAACTTTCATAAATTTAATGATTTTATTTAAACTGTATTCCATATTAATACTATATAATGGAAATCCCGTGGGATGGGATGGGACAGGCATAAATTGCCATGGGATGGGATGGGATAGAAAAATATGTCCCATGGACAACCCTGGAAACTACACAATTGCAATGGCTAGGAGGTATGGACCACGAACTAAGTAAATGTCGTCCTTGTGTGTGTGCGAGAGAGAGAGACGGGGTGGTTGTGGGAGAGAATAAATGTACGTATATCATGTGACTAATTTGTACAGAAAACAATATAGTTTCGTTTTGTTCACATACAACGAACAACAAATGGTTCTTGACACTGAACAGTAACTTTTGTGCTTGGTGGTCAACGACAGGCCAGTGGTGGCCTCCCTGTGTGGTGTGGTGTCATTAGCATAATTAAATCTTAATTAATAAACAAATACTATTTCCTCAAGCGATCATCTTAAACTTTAACTGGTAGTCGTTGAAACATTTATCTTTCTAAGAAAAAACGGGTTTGCTGATACCAACCTTGCTGTTCATTATGTAATAATCTTGCGTGTTGAAGTCTGCTTCTTGATGTATATCTCATGCGACTGGTGTAACTCACTAACCTTGTTACTTTTCTAACATTGCTGTTGATAATTTAAAACTGAGCATACGTTGATGAGTTGATGATGTTCTGTATCCTAGTGTGATATTACACACAGCTTTATGTGTTGGTGGGTGAGTGCTACTCACTAGTCTTGTCTGTATATTACTGGGTGAGTGCTACTCACTAGTCTTGTCTGTATATTACTGGGTGAGCGCTACTCACTAGTCTTGTCTGTATATTACTGGGTGAGCGCTGTTCACTATAGATGTCTGTCTGTTAGTGACGTAACTCTAAAATGTCTAATTTTTTTATCTATTTTCTACAGCTGTTCATCTGCCAAGCCCTCTATTAAATTATACAAATACTGTTGTCATTTCGTAGTCATCACAAACTGCTACTCAGACACACAATCGACTTCTCATAAAAACTAACAAAACAGCAAAGTACAAAATATTTATTAAAATTATTAAATTATCGTTCAACAACAGTATTGAAATTACAGAGGGAAAGGGAGTAAAAGGGAAAGTTGATTCCCTAGCTTTTTAAGGTCTTTGTGGGATGAGGTGTTAGAGACCTCTTTCTTGTCATGACCAGGGGAGACAAAGGAAGTAAGCTATTGGCAACCTCAATTCAGCTTTCCCCTCATTGATGTATCGATGAAATCAATGGCTGATTGTAATCAGACGCTTCTTTCACCTTACCCACTGCTAGTCTTTCTACTCTTATTTCTGATCATCAAGAGTTCCTCTACAAATTCACCTTCTATAAAAAGGCATCGCTCACGACAAAAGAGATGCTAGTGCTCTGCTGGGCTATTTTGTTTACTTTAAAGTCGGTGTAAACTAAAATAAAATTAAATATTACAATGAAATAATGGCCCTGCAAACTCCGAGTCTGTAGACGCCGCTTGCCTGGTTCACTTCTCAGTATACCCTGTCAGAGAAATTACTTGATGTTACGGTAATGCTTCTACAGGTTTGGACATCAACGCTAGTAATAGTGTTACCAAGTATTATGTATACTTTTAATATAACTCCAACATGATTAATACAATATCGATTGTGGTATATTTTAATGTTTATTTGTCCTCCTACTGAAAGATTCCTGTCTGGAATTATAGTGACAAGAATTGAATGAACGGAGGCTACAGCATCTTACTTGATTCACAGACGAACGTGGTTTTATAACCACAAGTAACGTCGTTCCACGCTTTATGGTCGTTATGGTAATCTGCACAATCCTCTTTCCCATAAGCGTCGTTTGGTTCACCATTCCTCCACTTAGTGAAGTTCACTGGTGTTCCACTGCTGGCTGATACCCACGTGCCCTCCTGAATTAGATCGTTCATTCCGATCCACATATGATATCCTGTAATCAAATATCATTAACAACCAGATTATATTCTTTATATGAGATGATGCTTAGTGTTAGGTGAAGGTGATGGTATGGTACACTAGACAGAAGGACAAAAGGCCTATTTCACAGGTTTGGTGTCTTTCACTGGTTTGTGTTTTTTTCTGTCTTCCCAATGATGGCCGTTGGCGGCCTTTCTGAGCTGACATTTCGATTTCTTTTCGCTTAGCAATGCACTAATGAAATTCTTGACTTCACATTACTTAAACAAAGGTTTTTTGTCATGTTAGTTTTTAATTTCTGTATAATTTGTGTGTATTTTAATTATAATCAATTGAGTATGCAGAATTTTTCCTACCCTTATTTAAATCCAGGAGACTGCCAATGAAAGAGTGTTCCTCTTCAGAGTTGATTTCAACAATTTCAGCTCGGAGCATATTGCAGATTCGCTGATTGAAAATATAGTTTTTGACAATTGTAGTTAGTAATAGCAAGCTTGAGATTAAATGCAGTTACAAGAACAGCATCACTTTTGAACAATATTCTTCATTACTTGCTACAGTTTACTGTGCTGTATCACACACTATCAATAATTATAAATGAAATTGTGTTTTACAATGTTAGACTAAAACTGGTATCGTACTTAAAATAAGCAAACAGTTTATACAGTTTCCTGTACTGCTCTGAGTGCTTAATTTAATCTGAGGAGAAGTGAACGGCCAACATGTGAAACATTAGATATACTATAAATCGACATAAAATGTACAATTATTACTGTCTTACCTATTATTTAAAAATATTAATTCCAGTTTGTGACGGATGTTCTTTTATTGAATGTAAAATATTACTCAAACAATTGACCAGTTTCTTTCTTTGTGGTGAGTATATGCCTTTTTTTTTTCTTTTATTCTTGGTAGTTTTTAATATAAGGCTACCAACATCTGTAAAATTTCTTTCTTCAGATATGTATTATTAGTGCTGTGACATTTTTAATACAAACAACAAAAATATGCATTTTACCATTGCTTCTGCATAGGTGAGAAACTCGGAGATGAAGACATAGCAGCTGTGCTTGTACTTACGCCAGCCAGCTGGACAGTTGTCTGCAGCTGTACAACAACATTTCATGTGAAACTTTAGCAACATTTCAGTGGCGATGATGAGAACAGACTCATCAGTCAACAAATTGTCGTAGCATTGGATGCTTAGGATGAGTCTGTAAAATCAGCGATGTTGAGCCATTTAAATCGTAAATATTAGTATGTTCATCAAAACATGGTTGTCTGGTTGCCGAGGAGTCGGACAGATTGGACCTACTCCGCGCTGTGCCGCTGGGGCCGAGTCGGACCAACATGTCCTACCGAGGGGCAGCAGCTTCAGAGGCGGCGTTAGGAATACGTGCGGGGGCCGACCATCCGCGCGGGGCCGGCGTAATGGAGTACGTGTATCAACATCCCTATTGATATGATGCCGGAAGCACTGATTTATATACAGTTAAATAGGCTGGATCAATTTCTCGAAATAACCACGAATTTAGTGTTTTCATTGTTCGCAACCTTTCCCACCGTTTGTGACAGTAGCGACTTTTTCTTAAAGCGAAATAATATGGTGACGGTAACTTAAGGTGCAGAGGGCTGCTGTGTAGGTACCTTGGTACAGTGATCGACGGGAGGCTCTCATTTAGTGATCACGTGAACCAAGTGTACAGACAGGCCCAGCAACGGCTGTACCATCTGAGGAGACTCCGCAGCTTCGACGTCAGCTCTGGGGTGCTGGAGACTGTGTACAGGTCTCTTGTTGAGAGCATCCTCTCATTTAACATTGCTGCCTGATATGGTCACCTCCTCGTCAAAGACAAGGCAAGGCTGGCCAGAGTCATCCACCAGGCAAATAAAATTATTGGTAAATCACAGCTGCCACTTTCTGACTTGTACCTTCATGCAGTCAGAAAGATGGCACACAACAACATTTCTGACCTAACGCACCCTCTCCATCCCAACTTCCAGCTGTTGCCCTCAGGCAGGTGCTATAAAGTGCCACGTGTACGGAAAGCTGCCTACCAGAGGTCCTTCGTGCCAGCAGCCATCACCATCCTAAATAAAGACAGAAGGATTTAGGAGGAATCAAACACAGTCTGAAGAGAAGAGGGTGCTGACATCCATTACCAGCCATCACCTTGTTGAATGTGCTCTCTCTTTCGCACAAACAAGACGAGCTCTCAATCTAAACAATCTAAAAAATGAAATGCAGGGATTTCTGTCACAGGCCAATAGATGACATAGATGACAATTTGTAATGTTGTTTGCCTGCAGGTGATAAACAGATAATAGTGATTGTGTGTGCGTTAAATGTCTGTATGAGTATGTATGCCTGCCCGTGTGAGCAAAAGAATATTTTCTGTCGTGGGGTCTCCTCGACAGACAATAAAGTCTGATTTGATTTGATTTAATAAACTGCTTGTTATTATTGCCGGGTTTAAAGTTAAGACATGGGTTCAATAATTTGCTTAATTAGAAGTTAAAAGTGTTTACTGAACGTCAATTTTTTGGTCACAACTTAATTTGTTTAACACAGCTAACAATATGTCATAAAGATGACCTCGGGACTGAAGCGCGGGGCCCCTTCGAAAGCGGGGCCTGGGGCGACCCCCATATGCCACCCCCTAACGCCGCCTCTGAGCAGTTTAGACGAGTTTTAAGCCTTTCTTTGACAACTCACATTATTAGTACTATTATTAGTAGTAGTAGTAGTAGTAGTACAACACTGGCATACAGGCACAAACAGATTGACAACAATGGACATGATTATGATGTATCAGTAGGACTGGCAGTTTAACAGTGTGCACGTGAACTGTCCTCAGTACAAGTATCAGTCAGTGATATTACCTGCTGACAACCCAAGCATGGTCATAAGGATGAGGACGACAGCAGACGACCTCAGCATTGCTCCTGACATTTCTTGCAGCAGTCTCAGCACTGACAGTACCGATGGCAGTCACTCAAATATTTCATTTACCGGAGAGGAGGAAATGCAATTATTGTCGTCGGTTGACTAATAAAGATAAAATGTGACCTTGTGAAAAGATTATCTGAAGATAAGTTGTCAGTAATACTCCGTCAAAGCAGCGACATGATGATAAGGTCTCGTCTTCTTCCTTCCAAATGTTGCAGGTACTGTACACACTGCAGTGCCAGCGCCAGCTTGGAGCAGCGGGTGGGACTGCCCCACCCTTCACCCATCTTCCATTTGATTTGTACACACACACAAAAAAACTAAAATGAGAGAAAACAGTAATTAAAATGTATAGACTAATATTACATATATACCTGCTTTGAACTTTTTGTATCTATATATTTCATCAGTGTTTTTCATCGTGTATCATTTTTCACCTACTTTCCGATTTGTGAAGTATCTGTCCTGTCCAGCGACAGTTTTTCTGTTTTTCTACAAGAAAACAAAATGTATATTAGTGAACATTTACACCACGTACATGTATTTCAAATACTCTTTCAAATAAAGTATCACAGATAGTTGTTTTTGTTGTAGATTGGAAAATGCAATTTTTTTTTTAACCGGTCGAAATTTCATTAGCGGGCATTACAACCTCGCTAATAACTATTGATGGTGGAAGTTTGCTGCAGGAAATGATACTGTGGTTCGTCCATTGTATGGTAATAAGTGGAGAAGGATGGAGGAAAGAAGTGAACAAGAGGTTATATTTATACATTCCTTGCTTTTTGTTTGTTTTGTGTTTTTTATCATTGCTATTTCTATAGCTGTAACACATTGTAAAATTCTAAAGTGGTATTAGGAATCAATGTTATCGCCTTAGACGAAGTTGTCTGAGAAGACAGTAAAAAACATAATTTAACACATAAACATCACAAAAACTTTTGTGGTTACACTGCTTGATTCAAAGATATACAAATACTGTTGTCATTTCGTAGTCATCACAAAGTGCTACTCAGACACACAATCGACTTCTCATAAAAACTGACAAAACAGCCAAGTACAAAAGATTTATTAAAATTGTTAAATTATCGTTCAACAACAGTATTGAAATTACAGAGGGAAAGGGAGTAAAAGGGAGAGGTGATTCCCTAGCTTTTAAAGGTCTTTGTGGGATGAGGTGTTAGAGACCTCTTTCTTCTCATGACCAGGGCAAAGTTTTCTGCGCTAATCGGGTATTGAACCAGCGCGCTGTCACTTCCGATGCCAGAGCTCTAACCACTCAGGTTTCCGCTTGCCGGAGAGAAAGGAAGTAAGCTATTGGCAACCTCAATTCAGCTTTCCCCTCATTGATGTATCGATGAAATCAATGACTGATTGTAATCAGACGCTTCCTTGACCTTACCCACTGCTAGTCTTTCTACTCTTATTTCTGATCATCAAGAGTTCCTCTACAAATTCACCTTCTATAAAGAGGCATCGCTCACGACAAAAGAGATGCTAGTGCTCTGGTGGGCTATTTTGTTTACTTTAAAGCCGGTGTAAACTAAAATAAAATTATAAATTACAATAAAATAATGGCCCTGCAAACTCCGAGTCTGTAGACGCCGCTTCCCTGGTTCACTTCTCAGTATACCCTGTCAGAGAAATTACTTGATGTTACGGTAATGCTTCTACAGGTTTGGACATCAACGCTAGTAATAGTGTTACCAAGTATTATGTAAGCAAGTTAGTACTAATCCATTCATGCTAAATGGATTCCAGATTCGTAATTGGTAGCCGGCAAACAAAAACTAGTCCAGAACCAATGCCTCATTGAACTCTGAAAATGTCTCTGGTAAATCACAAAACCAACATGCACGGTGGACAGTGGACTTTACATGTGACCTCCCATGTGACCCAGCAAAATAAACTGTCCTTTGTGTAGCAGGTGGCTGATAAACGTCAACAATAAAGCTTAAGAAAAGCCTGCTAATTGATGCTAACTATCCAAAGTCCACTCTGTGCCAGGACTGGTGAGAGTTTAAACAATGAATTGGAAGCTGATCTTTTATTTACTCCTGGCTCGTCTACAACAATTATTTACAAAAAACGTTCCTTTCAATTTGAAAATAACTTGCTTTAAAAATTTTAACCATTTTTTATATACAACTCCAACATGATTAATACAATATAGGTTGTGGTATAGTTTAATGTTTATTTGTCCTCCTACTGAAAGATTCAATTCTGGAATTATAGTGACAAGAATTGGAGGAACGGAGGCTACAGCATCTTACTTGATTCACAGACGAACTTGTTTTTATAACCACAAGTAATGTCGTTCCACGCTTTATGGTCGTTATGGTAATCTGCACAATCCTCTTTCCCAGAAGCGTCGTTTGGTTCACCATGAATCCACTTAGTGAAGTTCACTGGTGTTCCACTGCTGGCTGATACCCACGTGCCCTCCTGAATTAGATCGTTCATTCCGATCCAAATATGAGTTGCTGTAAACAAATAGCATTAACAACCTGATTATATTCTTTATATGAGATGATGCTTAGTGTTAGGTGAAGGTGATGGTATGGTACACTAGACAGAAGGACAAAAGGCCTATTTCACAGAGTTGGTGTCTTTCACTGGTTTGTGTTTTTTTCTGTTTTCCCAATGATGTCCGTTGGCGGCCTTTCTGAGCTGACATTTCGATTTCTTTTCGCTTAACAATGCACTAATGAAATTCTTGACTTCACATTACTTAAACAAAGGTTTTTTGTCATGTTAGTTTTTAATTTCTGTATAATTTGTGTGTATTTTAATCATAATCAATTGAGTATGCAGAATTTTTCCTACCCTTATTTAAATCCAGGAGACTGCCAATGAAAGAGTGTTCCTCTTCAGAGTTGATTTCTACAATTTCAGCTCGGAGCATATTGCAGATTCGCTGATTGAAAATATAGTTTTTGACAATTTAATTAGTAATAGCAAACTTGAGATTAAATGCAGTTACAAGAACAGCATCACTTTTGAACAATATTCTTCATTACTTGCTACAGTTTACTGTGCTGTATCACACACTATCGATAATTATAAACGAAATTGTGTTTTACAATGTTAGACTAAAACCGGTATCGTACTTAAAATAAGCAAACAGTTTATAAAGTTTCCTGTAATGCTCTGAGTGCTTAATTTAATCTGAGGAGAAGTGAACGGCCAACATGTGAAACATTAGATATACTATAAATCGACATAAAATGCACAATTATTACTGTCTTACCTATTATTTAAAAATATTAATTCCAGTTTGTGACGGATGTTCTTTTATTGAATGTAAAATATTACTCAAACAATTGACCAATTTCTTTTCTTTGTAATCACTATATGTCTTTTTTAAGCTTGGTAGTTTTTAATATAAGGCTACCAACTTCTGTAAATTTTCTTTCTTCAGATATGTATTATTAGTGCTGTGACATTTTTAATCCAAACAATAAAAATATGCATTTTACCATTGCTTCTGCATAGGTGAGAGACTCGGAGATGAAGACATAGCAGCTGTGCTTGTACTTTCGCCAGCCAGCTGGACAGTTGTCTGCAGCTGTACAACAACATTTCATGTGAAACTTTAGCAACATTTCAGTGGCGATGATGAGAACAGACTCATCAGTCAACAAACTGTCGTAGCATTGGATGCTTAGGATGAGTCTGTAAAATCAGCGATGTTGAGCCATTTAAATCGTAAATATTAGCAGTTATTATTATAAATAAAAAGATGTTATGAATGTTCATCAAAACATGGTTGCCTGGTTGCCGACGAGTCGGACAGATTGGACCTACTCCGCGCTGTGCCGCTGGGCAGGGCCGCCGAGAGCCAGCCCGGGCCCCGGGACAGACGACCTCTCCGGGCCCCTTGTACTTGTAATCGTAAATTATTTTCCCAGTATATAATGTAAAAAAAAATCCACTGACCAAGACCGGGCCCCCTTGACAGCCGCGGGCCCGGGTACACCAGACCCCCCCTGTCCCCCCCTCTCGTCAGGCCTGGCTGTGGGCCTACTTACAAGAGCATCAGCTCATCCCCTATCCTCAGTCAGCGTATAGATCTTTTCACAGTACTGAAACTACTCTAATTAAAGTGACCATCGACATATTATCTGCCCTTGACAGTGGTGATGTTTTTTGCCTTAATTCTTCTGAATCTGTCTGCTGCATTTGACACCATGGACCACTCTCTGCTCCTTCATACACTACACACCCTCTGCGTGATTTCTTGACCTGCACTAGTGGGGTTCAACTCCTGTCTCACTGATAGGACACAGACTGTGTTTGTTGATAGTCAAACATCTCGCCCTGCTTCAGTCTCTTGTGGCGTCCCTCAAGGCTCAGTACTCGACCAAGTTCTGTTTATTCTGTATATGAAGCCACTTTCATCTTGTATCCAGTCTCATAATGTTTCTCATCAATCATATGCTGATGATCGCAGCTGTACTGCTCCACTCCACCGGCTGTCTCACTCTGATACCAGTACAAGTTATTGTGCAGGTAAATAATAGAACTCTCTCCCTTTCCATACCCGCCATCTACCTACTATTGAATCCGTTAAACTGCACTGAAAACGCACCTCTTCCGTAAACATTGCTCCTTACACCCTTTCCCACCATGCTAGTCCTTTGTCACACCCTTCCTTTTACAATATCATGTTACTCTCAGCTCTTGTTCTTATTATTTGGTTCCATTTTGTGTTTTTCTGTATTTGATTTTATTCTTCGTTTAGTACGGTTGCTTATTCTTTTATAGCTCAAATGTTTTGTTTTCCTGACCCTCTTTTGCTGTGCATGTTTCGTTCTTGTTCTTAAACGCCAAGAGCATGCTCCTTAGTGTGAGTGTGAGTATGTACTTTAAAAATTTTGCATTATTATTATTACCATTATTATTGTTGTTATTTTTTTTAGTTCTATCTACTTATCACGAGCCATTGCCACACAAAAGGAAAGAAAACATAATTGTAAAATCATATTATAATCTAGAATGACAAGAGTAATGTACAGTAATTGACTGGGGAGGTAAAGGTGCAATTATCATACATAATTAACCAGATATTGCGGTCACTCTATACTAATTTGATTTTTCTCATTTTAAATGCACACAATAGATATATAGACAGGTTCTTTATAAAAAAAATTGTTAATGCTAAGTATACTAAGCTTGGCAAAGGGTAAAATTTTCCATGACTATTTCTAAGATATCTGTATATGAGAGTAAGTCTACGTCTGGGCGCGCTTGTGTTTGTTTGGATTGCATGTATGTTTAAGGTTATGGTCCACTTGTATATAAGTTTGTGCTTCTGGTCCGAGAAGGCAGGTTGAGGACAACTTACTGACTGACCGTGGCTTCGAAGTGATCGCTGGCAAGTTGTACACAGACTTGGAGCGGGTGGATCGCTCAGAACAAAGGGTTCGCGTGGTGAGAGGCAAGCGCCACGAAAATTACGACCCGAGTCTTTTGAGTAAGTCTGAATTTTGTTTGCTATGGCAGGACTAGGAAGGGAGGAGGGTGGTACGTGCTGCTTCACAAGCACATGTGTTAGAAAACATCTTGACAATTATTATAACAAAATACATGTAGTGCGTTTTAATTTTATACGTAAATCAAAATAAATCGATCAATAAATTAACGAAAATTCTTTTTTTATTCAAACCAATGATCCCGGTAACGTATAAGGAGAACGTGCGACTGACAGTATTTAGAAAATGACATTGGTATGTTTAATGTAAAAATCTAAAGTTTGCAGCAGAAAACGCAGTCTCGGCAGGCGTGTCGCGTGTTTCACGAGCGTTATTTTTTGAGTCAACATTATTTTTCAGTCAACGACATCGCGGTCCTGCTGCTAGAGAGCCCGCTCACCTACACCGACTACGTGTCTCCGGTGTGTCTACCACCTTCAGTCGCTGACCTGCCCTCGCCCTGCACGCTGGCCGGATACGGCACTATTTCCTGTGAGAACTTTGCCAATTTAATGCTTACTGCTGAAAGATGGTTTTATCAGGCTGCATATGAGAATACTTGTCCATGTGTACTTTCAAAAACGGTTGAATGTTAGGGGAGATACCAGTAAAAATTCTTGTCAGGTAAATGATATTGTTAGAAGATGATTAAGATCATTGACTGCGAGAATTCTTATCAATTTGCATGCAATAGTAATTGTAATTGTATCTATAACAGCTTGTCAAACGCAAAGCGCCTGTGATGAAGATCGACAGTATTGCACAAGCTTTAATGGTTTCACGAGGAAATATTTTTATTCTAAAAGTTCTTGTCACTGAAAATATTCTCAACAGCGATTGCTAACAGCATTCGTCTGGCTTTACGTTTGTTGAAGTCACGGGCCCAGTGGCTGAGCAACTGATGTTTGAAGAAATCCAAACATACACAGCTGAGACGTGTCTCCAGACATTCCAGGCCACCACACCCTACAATATTAGTATTTACCTGACCCCAGGGGTCATCTGCGCAGCAAACGGTACCGCAGGAGGCAAGGATGCATGTCGAGTAAGGAAAAAAAACTCATTTTAAAATATCGGTAAAAAGGATATAAAATCTTTGTTTATAATAGTTGAAATCTTTAAAGAACCACAACATATATAAATATATCTTTAACATTGTCTCTAATTTATCGCGATAACAAAAATTCAATCTTCTTATTTAGACCTTTGAGTGTTATAGGGATCCACAGAAATTTTCAGTTCTGACTGCCACTGGTGAGAAATAAAGAAAAACTGAATCCACCATTTTTCTATTGTTGTATCACTTAATGAACAAAGAAATGATATTTGGCTTTTTTTTTTTTTTGCTCTTATCTCTTAGCCATGATTGTTAATTTCAAGTTATTCCTATATAATGTATATTTCTGAGAAACCGTCGTCTGACGATTGTGAACCATTCTTTTCCGGATGAAAATCAAAGAAGTGCTCATGCGAAGTTCGAACAACTTAGGGAGCATGGGAACTGAAGACTGATTCAGAACGCTTGGCAATAATGGACATTTCGAAACTGAATAGAAATCTACATTACTTTATTAGAACGAAAGATGATTGGATGGCGACGACCAATACATTGTACCATGACCCACATGCGACGTCCAAAGATCTTTCTGGACATTTGGTTCTTTTGCAGGGTGACTCTGGCAGTCCACTAATGTGCAAGCTGAACACCCCACTAGAGACCTACTACTTGTTTGGAATTGTGTCCAGTGGATTTGGCTGCGGCCAGCCTGGTCAACCTGGCTTCTATACTTACATAGTTAGGTTCGTCGACTGGATCTATGCTGCAGTCAGTCAACTCCGCTAGAAGAGCCACTCACCAAGGTGCTCCGTCAAGAACACTCCTTTATGGCGATATTAGAACAGCTAACTAGCATACTTTTGTCTATATTTCGCTACCAGATTTGACAGCCTCATAGTAAGTGATATTCTTTTGCATAAAATGTCCAGGGTCACACTAGAACATATTACCGTAACAAACTACAATCAAGAGTCGAAATAATGAGGGGAGAAAATACCTAGGTACCCATGTAATGCCACTAGAAAACTTCTCTCGGGTCACCAGGAGTAAATGACAACAGGTGTTCCATCGTCTTCATTCAGCTAGCTCGTGGACAGATCTGAACCATAACAGTGGGGGTTTTCTTGGTGCGAGTTTTAAAGCATTAAATTTTATCAAGAATTTATACAATGTACCTGTGTTTTCTCTTTCAACTTACGAATTTGCCTGTTTGTCCGGCTGTCTGCCAGAAAAGATGTCGATTGTGTGCCTTGACTGCATCAACAAGAAACCATTCTCCAGTCGATTCATGCCCTATCCTCACCCCCAACCTCTCATCTTTCTCTACGTACATGCGTGCTTAGAGGTACTATAAAAGGATTTAAAAGAGACTTAGCGATATTCGACTACAATGATACTGTTTGCAATTGCGTTGTTTCTGTATTACCTGAATTTCATTGTAATATGCCATACGCACACTTACCCAGCACACGAATGGCGACACAAATACACCACTTACACAAGCCTTCTGCTAAGGGATACTCAAGGGAAAATAAAACTGCTTAGAAACTCATAAATAGTAGGATCGATTTGAATCTCGTCTATTTTCATGTCTGTTCATGTGGAAAAAGTTGAATGTTTTTATTAGAATGTTGTGTTTAATAAGAGAAATTACACGGGACTGTCGTTTGCTTCGACGAAGTCTCGTTCTCGGTCACGTGACCTTATGATGTTTCAGTTTCTTTTGTTTTTTTCTGCGCAATGAGCATTCTTCGGAATGGATACCTGCGCATTACAAATCGACATCATCATCATCATCATCATCATCAATCATCAATCATCATCATCAGTTGGATTGTTTACCAGTGCGACCGAACCATGCCTGGAGAATGTGCTGCACCCGATTGCCACGAAAAGGTGGGAAAAGATTCGACATTGTCTTTTCATTACTTTCCTAAAGACAAGGCCTTACAAAAAGAATGGGTCTTACAAATTAAAAGGCTCGATCCCAAAACAAAAAGGCTTTGGGAGCCCAGAGAGTGGGACATGTTATGCTCCAAGCATTTTGTTGACGAGTGCTTTACTAGCCGGACCCGGCTTTTGATTTAGAGAGGGCATACGACACTACCTGGAAGCAGGGTATTCTGCTGGACCTCCATGCCCTTAGCTTCCGGGATCGTATGCCACTCTTCATCAAACATTTTCTCTCACATCGCCTCTTTCAAATAAGAGTGGGATCTATTTTATCTGATCCTCGGGAACAGGAAATGGGCATCCCTCAGGGCAGCATTCTTCCTCCAACTCTTTTCAATATAAAAATCGACTCCATCTTGAAACATGTTTGTCCCGGTTTTGAGGCCTCGTTATATGTAGATGACTTTGCTCTCTGCATTCGAGGCCGTTCCCTACCATGCCTCGAAAGCCGGCTGCAACTATGCGTAGATGCTGCACAAAGGTGGGTGATAGAAAATGGCTTCCAATTTTCTCCTACGAAGTCAGTATGCATTCACTTTTGCAAAATGAGAGGTATATTTCCAAACCCATCTATTTCTGTCAACGGCACAGTACTCAAAGTGGTCCAGGAAGTAAAATTCCTTGGGGTCATCTTTGACCGTAAACTGTCCTTTCTATCTCATATTAAATCTCTATGCCTTTCATGCCAAAAAGCCTTGGACATTCTTAGAGTAGTTGGCCATGTCAGATGGGGGGCGGATCGCATGGTCCTGCTTCGTCTGTATCGTGCCCTGGTCCGCTCCAAGCTAGACTATGGATCCATCATCTATGGCTGCTCGAGAGTCCTACCTTAAAATTCTCGATCCAATTCGCCATCAAGGGCTCCGCCTCTGTTTGGTTGCCTTCCGCACCACTCCTGTACAAAGTTTGTACGCAGAAGCTGGTGAGCCCCCACTTTCTCTCCGTCGTTTGAAACTCATGCTATCCTATGTCTGTCACTTAAAAGCTCATCCTGGAAACCCTGCGTATCGTGCTGTCTTCAGACCTCAGCGTGCTGCCCTGTATGCCATTCGTACCAAGGAGCAAAAGCCTCTATCACTCCGGGTAGCACCTCACCTACAAGCTGCCGGAGTAGATATTAATCAGGTAGAACCTTTATCTCTGCAAACAATTCCTCCTTGGACCCTTCCTGTTCCAGAGATCCGCTTTGATCTTACAACTTTCAAAAAAAGGGACACTAGTGACCCCATCTACCTCCAACACTTTCATGAACTCATTTCTGACTATCCTAAATTCTGCTCAGTTTTTACAGATGGCTCCAAAGGCCCAAGTGGTGGCCCAGTCGCTGCGGCAGCAGTTCCGTCCTGCCAACCACAACGGGCTGCTTCAGTCCGACTGACAGACGAATGTTCTATTTTCACAGCAGAACTCCATGCCATCTTGCTTGCCTTGCAGCATGCTCACCGCTCTTCGGAGCACAACTTTTTGATAATTTCAGACTCCCTTTCTGCACTCCAAGCTCTCATTTCAAATGATTCGGACCACCCCCTTGTGGTTCAGATTCATAAAATTCATGCAGCACTTATTCAACGAAATACATGTAAGGACATTGTTTTTATTTGGGATCCTGGCCATTCTGATATTCCAGGCAATGTTCGAGCAGACCAGGCTGCCAAGGCTGCATGTCAGTCCCCTGGTAAAATACAGTCACTTATCTCATCCGACTGCAAAACTGTATTCTCAACCTACATTCTGACCTTATGGCAACGCCACTGGAACACTTTAAATCAAAACAAATTATTCGCCACTCTTCCCTGTCTTTCTGACCGCCCACCTTTGTGCCACACTACAAGGTGGGAGGAGCTAGGTAGTCCTTACAAGACTAAAGATAGGAAATACCTATGCCACGCAAGGATACCTCTTGCGAGGTGAACCACCACCAGCCTGCCCCTGGTGTAAGGGAAATTTTAATGTGTTACACTTTTTGATTAACTGTCCAGAGCTCCAGACCATCCGTCGACAGTTTTTTGCAGTAAATTCTTTGTCTTATTTAGGTCCGTCCCATCGGCAGCAGTCTTTAAAAACCTTTTTTAAAAAGGATAGGACTATATCATCAAATTTAAGTTTTTTTACATTCTGATAGTTCTCTCTTGATTTCTGGTGTGTTCAGGGCCGGCGTTAGGGGGTGGCAAATGGGGCGGCCGCCCCAGGCCCCGCTCTCGAAGGGGCCCCGCGCTTCAGCCCCGAGGTAAAGTGACCAGACGCTTTTGACCTCGTGTCCCGCCTGCTCATAAAATGTCCGGGCGGGACGCCCAATGTCTCGCTTTCTGGCAAGTCCACAATGTCCAGCTTGTCTTTAAAAATACCGTACACTGATTCTCATCCGCGCCTTTGGTTTTGGCGGTGTTTTCTTGATCCCGCTTTATTTTTCGTCGCTGTGCGGGCTCCGGGGTTTGACCCGTGACGACAATGACCTGCCGGCCGATATCTTATTGCACGCGCCGCTGGTACATCGCCGGTGGTCGTCTGCTCGTCCCTCTTTAAGGTGTCAGCTTCTTTGGTTACAGTTGTCCGAGTTCCCCCACTTCCCAGTGGCAACCCACGCCAACAGCTGACTACACCCCAAACCTAGTGATATATGGAAATGGACAACAAATGAGTACACAATGGCTTTCACCTGCCGACTTTATTGTGTAAAGTGAAGCTGCTTGAAGTCGCTCGTTTTCCTTTGAAGGCATCCTCTAACGAGTCATGTCAGCCTGTTATTATTTTTTATCTTTTGACTTTTGTGTTGGAATGCTACAGACTGCCGATTTCTAACTGTGTTATACTTGATATAATACATTTTTAGAAAAGTAAGCTAGGCTAAATTTTAAAAAAAATGAAAGCAAGTGCATTTTAGATTTTGGCAGACGATGCAGATCCAAAGGGTATAGAGTTGTAGACTAATGTAGTTTGCTTGGTGATGGAGAGACGGGAAGAGAAAGTTTCATTGTGTCGTGAAGTAACTACAGGAAACAAGTTCCTTTGACATCTCTCACTTCGGGCTTAGAGGTTGTAGTGCCAGTGGTGGGCCCCATCCTTTCCATTCATAGTTGCCATACATCAGTAACATATCCACCTCTTTAATGTCAAGTCCAACTTGCTTGCAGGTCCCCCAACCAGCGACCTCAATGCACGAACGTTCTTCTAACGGTTCATGGGCCATAAATCATTGTGTCCAGCGGCCCTCTGACACCTGACCCGCTACCCCGACTACCCCGCCTACCTTCGGTCTGGAAATTGTATACTGCAGGTGTAATGCTTGGGTGTTCCTTCTTCGGACCTTTCTGTAAGAGAAAAGACAAAGAAGGAAAACAATCCATTGACCAAGGCCGGGCCCCTTCACAACCTCGAGCCCGGTTACACCAGATACCCTGCCATCTCATCAAGTCTACGTCAGCACGTTTGCCCCCACCTCTCTGCATTTCGTCCTCCCGCGTTTTTTCCGCTGCCCGGCATTTTATTCACCTCCAATAATCCTTTTCTGTGAGTACGGATCAGTGACTAAACTAATGTCGGGGACGATAAGAACATCGCCAGACGCCAGTGAAAAGACAGTTAAAGGTGGAAACATTGAAAGGACTTTTAATTGTGAGGTGCAACTTTGACAGGGAAAATTCACGAAATCCTTGTGAAAAAATTTATGACACTATCTTGCAATGACCGAAACTTTACAAGGCGATTCACGGTCTATGAAGTAGGGTTTCGGAGTAACAGCCTCGCAAGATGGCGAAGCACCATAATTTGTTACAGCGCCTCACCTCACGTTCGCAAAGTTGGCTGAGCGGGAGATAAGGTAGGAATATTTTAATTTAAATGTTAAATACCGGTTTTCTATTTAAAGTGGAATATTGTAGTGGCGTGGACAGATCTGCCGTTGAACGCATCACTACTCGGCAAAGTCAGAGGAAAGTCCCCCCAGCCCCTATTTATCGGCGTTCTTTGTCGGTGACGTCACCATCATCGGCACGTGTCCTGCTTTCGCCCCCGAAACGTCTGACCACCTTACCCGAGGTCATCTTTCTGACTTATTGCTACATGTAGCTGTGTTAAACATGTTGTGACAACAAAATTGACGTTCAGAAAACACTTCTAAGTTCTAATTAAGCAAATTATTGAACCCATGTCTTCAGGTTAAGCCCGACAATAACAACAAGCAGTTTATTAAGTTATCGTCACCATATTATTTCGCTTTAAGAAAAAACCACTACTGTCACAAACGGTTACCAACAATTAAAACACTAAATTCGTGCGTTATTTCGCGAAACACATCCAGCCTAACTGTATATAAATCAGTGCTTCCGGCATCATATCAATAGGGATGTTGATACACGTACTCTATGTACCCGGCCCCGCGCGGATGGTCGGCCCCAGGCCCCGCGTAGTCCTAACGCCGCCTCTGGGTGTGTTGGTGGCCTTTTTGGGCTTCATCAGGGCCGCCGAGAGCCAGCCCGGGCCCCGGGACAGACCTCTCCGGGCCCCTTGTACTTGTAATCGTAAATTATTTTCCCAGTATATAATGTACGTATGTTTAGAATTCGAATCTCAATATCTACACTCAAACTCAACTTCTGCATGCGTAATGCTTGGGTGTTCTGTCCTTAGACCTTTCTTTAAAAGAAAAAGAAAAGGAGAAGAAGAAAAAAAAATCCACTGACCAAGGCCGGGCCCCCTTGACAGCCGCGGGCCCGGGTACACCAGACCCCCCTGTCCCTCCCTCTCGTCAGGCCTGCCGCTGGGGCCGAGTCGGACCAACATGTCCTACCGAGGGGCAGCAGCTTAGAACACTTCGATCTGAGCGTACAATATATCATTCAAATTATAAATGAATAGATAAGAGAGGCAAGTACTACAACATTTAAGAGTTGCTCCACTATCCATTACTTCCTTTTAAAGGCTGAAATAGTCAACCAATGACTAATGAGGCATTTGGTTATGTTTGAAAGTAGGCAAACATTCTGTGCTCAAACGCCATGCTACAGGTTACATAATACAACATCCCTTTGTATACAAACAACTGGAAATAGGAAGAAAACAGTCAGCAATTTTTACATTATAATGTACATTCTAATTAAATACGTGTTTGTTTGGTACTTTATCTTAGTTAATATTCTGTAAATTTTTTTTTTTTAATTTGTAGCAGCTGACCTACTTACCGATTCGTGAATTCGTTGTCGCACACGGCCACAATCTCTCATGTGATTTTACTACCAGTAAACAAACCTATTTGTCTTAAAATCTCCTACATTTCGGAGTATCAACCATAATTGTCAACTTTGTAGATTAATCAAAATATTTTTTTTAAATACTGTTTGAAAATGCACTCACTGGCTTTCAGCGCTTCGTCGACTGTTAGCAACGCGCACTTCTCACTACTGCCCGATTGAGTTATAAAGATATAAAACAATTTAAACACAATATTTGGTTCTTTACCTCAAGCAAACAAGAAAACAAAGGGAAAACAATTACAAGGAAAGGTAAGTATAAAGCTGTCATAAAACGAGTTTGCAGTGTCAAGTCTTGTAAAAAAGGCTACGGGAAAAACCAGTCTCTACTGACCACAGTACTTTTACTTTGTTCAATCTACGACCTTCTGATAGAAGAAGCCCATAAGCACTATAAAAGTAAACATCAATAGACAAGAGTACAAATAGGAAAACAAGAATCCTATCAAAGCCAGCAACAATGTGCTGACAAAGTAAGAAAAACTATGTTTAGAGAAGAAAATAAGAAAAAGTGCATGGCACCTGCTTGAGACATCCAGTCTATTGTCCAGACAAATTCCTCAAAAATGTCATTTGCACCTCTACACCTACTCTCATACTACATCTAACGGTAATCAACAATATCTCTAATCTGAAAAAACAATATTACATTACACACCTATTTTATTATTGTCTCCTGAATATAAGTCAAAGCTTTCACAATAAGAACAAACTGAAACAGACTTGCAACAGATTATCCCTCTGCCTTCGCCATTCTGCTTCTCTTCTCATCTTTAAGTATAAACTAAAGGCGAGTATTTTCAGAACGACTTCACTGACCCCTCCTGACCCTGGGGGGGTATGACGAGTGTCTGTATTTACTTTGTGTTTGACTGTCTGTTGTAGAGGTGAGCGAGTCTGTTCCATACAAATATACATGCAAGGTTGGTGATAATTCAGTAGATGTATCATGTATGTAAAGAGTTTTAAGCCTATCTTTGAAAAGGCACAGTATTAATATTATTATTAGTAGTACTATTAGTAGTACAACACTGGCATACAGGCACAAACAGATTGACAACAATGGACATGATTATGATGTATCAGTAGGACTGGCAGTTTAACAGTGTGCACGTGAACTGTCCTCAGTACAAGTATCAGTCAGTGATATTACCTGCTGACAACCCAAGCATGGTCATAAGGATGAGGACGACAGCAGACGACCTCAGCATTGCTCCTGACATTTCTTGCAGCAGTCTCAGCACTGACAGTACCGATGGCAGTCACTCAAATATTTCATTTACCGGAGAGGAGGAAATGCAATTATTGTCGTCGGTTGACTAATAAAGATAAAATGTGACCTTGTGAAAAGATTATCTGAAGATAAGTTGTCAGTAATACTCCGTCAAAGCAGCGACATGATGATAAGGTCTCGTCTTCTTCCTTCCAAATGTTGCAGGTACTGTACACACTGCAGTGCCAGCGCCAGCTTGGAGCAGCGGGTGGGACTGCCCCACCCTTCACCCATCTTCCATTTGATTTGTACACACACAAAAAAAACTAAAATGAGAGAAAACAGTAATTAAAATGTATAGACTAATATTACATATATACCTGCTTTGTACTTTTTGTATCTATATATTTCATCAGTGTTTTTCCTCGTGTATCATTTTTCACCTACTTTCCGATTTGTGAACTATCTGTCCTGTCCAGCGACAGTTTTTCTGTTTTTCTACAAGAAAACAAAATGTATATTAGTGAACATTTACACCACGTACATGTATTTCAAATACTCTTTCAAATAAAGTATCACAGATAGTTGTTTTTGTTGTAGATTGGAAAATGCAATTTTTTTTTTAACCGGTCGAAATTTCATTAGCGGGCATTACAACCTCGCTAATAACTATCGATGGTGGAAGTTTGCTGCAGGAAATGTTACTGTGGTTCGTCCATTGTATGGTAATAAGTGGAGAAGGATGGAGGAAAGAAGTGAACAAGAGGTTATATTTATACATGCCTTGCTTTTTGTTTGTTTCGTGTTTTTTATCATTGCTATTTCTATAGCTGTAACACATTGTAAAATTCTAAAGTGGTATTAGGAATCAATGTTATCGCCTTAGACGAAGTTGTCTGAGAAGACAGTAAAAAACATAATTTAACACATAAACATCACAAAAACTTTTGTGGTTACACTGCTTGATTCAAAGATATACAAATACTGTTGTCATTTCGTAGTCATCACAAAGTGCTACTCAGACACACAATCGACTTCTCATAAAAACTGACAAAACAGCCAAGTACAAAACATTTATTAAAATTGTTAAATTATCGTTCAACAACAGTATTGAAATTACAGAGGGAAAGGGAGTAAAAGGGAGAGGTGATTCCCTAGCTTTTAAAGGTCTTTGTGGGATGAGGTGTTAAAGACCTCTTTCTTCTCATGACCAGGGCAAAGTTTTCTGCGCTACTCGGGTATTGAACCAGCGCGCTGTCACTTCCGATGCCAGAGCTCTAACCACTCAGGTTTCCACTTGCCGGAGACAAAGGAAGTAAGCTATTGGCAACCTCAATTCAGCTTTCCCCTCATTGATGTATCGATGAAATCAATGACTGATTGTAATCAGACGCTTCTTTGACCTTACCCACTGCTAGTCTTTCTACTCTTATTTCTGATCATCAAGAGTTCCTCTACAAATTCACCTTCTATAAAGAGGCATCGCTCACGACAAAAGAGATGCTAGAGCTCTGGTGGGCTATTTTGTTTACTTTAAAGTCGGTGTAAATTAAAAAAAAATTATAAATTACAATAAAATAATGGCCCTGCAACCTCCGAGTCTGTAGCCGCTGCCTGGGTTCACTTCTCAGTATATCCTGTCAGAGAAATTACTTGATGTTACGGTAATGCTTCTACAGGTTTGGACATCAACGCTAGTAATAGTGTTACCAAGTATTATGTATGCAAGTTAGTACAAATCCATTCATGCTAAATGGATTCCAGATTCGTCATTGGTAGCCGGCAAACAAAAACTAGTCCAGAACCAATGCCTCATTGAACTCTGAAAATGTCTCTGGTAAATCACAAAACCAACATGCACGGTGGACAGTGGACTTTACATGTGACCTCCCATGTGACCCAGCAAAATAAACTGTCCTTTGTGTAGCAGGTGGCTGATAAACATCAACAATAAAGCTTAAGAAAAGCCTGCTAATTGATGCTAACTATCCAAAGTCCACTCTGTGCCAGGACTGGTGAGAGTTTAACAATGAATTGGAAGCTGATCTTTTATTTACTCCTGGCTCGTCTACAACAATTATTTACAAAAAACGTTCCTTTCAATTTGAAAATAAGTTGCTTTAAAAATTTTAATCATTTTTTATATACAACTCCAACATGATTAATACAATATCGGTTGTGGTATGTTTTAATGTTTATTTGTCCTCCTACTGAAAGATTCATGTCTGGAATTATAGTGACAAGAATTGAAGGAACGGAGGCTACAGCATCTTACTTGATTCACAGACGAACTTGTGTTTATAACTACAAGTAATGTCGTTCCAAGCCCTCAAGTGGGTCTGGTAATCTGCACAATCCTCTTTCCCACGAAATTCGTTTGGTTCACCATTCATCCACTTAGTGAAGTTCACTGGTGTTCCACTGCTGGCTGATACCCACGTGCCCTCCTGAATTAGATCGTTCATTCCGATCCACATATGAGTTGCTGTAAACAAATATCATTAACAACCTGATTATATCCTTTATATGAGATGATGCTTAGTGTTAGGTGAAGGTGATGGTATGGTACACCAGACAGAAGGACAAAAGGCCTATTTCACAGGTTTGGTGTCTTTCACTGGTTTGTGTTTTTTTCTGTTTTCCCAATGATGTCCGTTGGCGGCCTTTCTGAGCTGACATTTCGATTTTTTTCGCTTAGCAATGCACTAATTAAATTCTTGACTTCACATTACTTAAACAAAGGTTTTTTTGTCATGTTAGTTTTTAATTTCTGTATAATTTGTGTGTATTTTAATCATAATCAATTGAGTATGCAGAATTTTTCCTACCCTTATTTAAATCCAGGAGACTGCCAATGAAAGAGTGTTCCTCTTCAGAGTTGATTTCTACAATTTCAGCTCGGAGCATATTGCAGATTCGCTGATTGAAAATTTAGTTTTTGACAATTTTTATTAGTAATAGCAAACTTGAGATTAAATGCAGTTACAAGAACAGCATCACTTTTGAACAATATTCTTCATTACTTGCTACAGTTTACTGTGCTGTATCACACACTATCGATAATTATAAACGAAATTGTGTTTTACAATGTTAGACTAAAACCGGTATCGTACTTAAAATAAGCAAACAGTTTATACAGTTTCCTGTACTGCTCTGAGTGCTTAATTTAATCTGAGGAGAAGTGAACGGCCAACATGTGAAACATTAGATATACTATAAATCGACATAAAATGTACAATTATTACTGTCTTACCTATTATTTTAAAATATTAATTCCAGTTTGTGACGGATGTTCTTTTATTGAATTTAAAATATTACTCAAACAATTGACCAATTTCTTTCTTTGTGGTGAGTATATGCCTTTTTTTTCTTTTATTCTTGGTAGTTTTTAATATAAGGCTACCAACATCTGTAAAATTTCTTTCTTCAGATATGTATTATTAGTGCTGTGACATTTTTAATCCAAACAATAAAAATATGCATTTTACCATTGCTTCTGCATAGGTGAGAAACTCGGAGATGAAGACATAGCAGCTGTGCTTGTACTTACGCCAGCCAGCTGGACAGTTGTCTGCAGCTGTACAACAACATTTCATGTGAAACTTTAGCAACATTTCAGTGGCGATGATGAGAACAGACTCATCAGTCAACAAACTGTCGTAGCATTGTATGCGTAGGATGAGTCTGTGAAATCAGCGATGTTGAGCCATTTAAATCGTAAATATTAGCAGTTGTTATTATAAATAAAAAGATGTTATGAATGTTCATCAAAACATGGTTGTCTGGTTGCCGAGGAGTCGGACAGATTGGACCTACTCCGCGCTGTGCCGCTGGGGCCGAGTCGGACCAACATGTCCTACCGAGGGACAGCAGCTTAGACGAGTTTTAAGCCTTTCTTTGACAACTCACGTTATTAGTACTATTATTATTAGTAGTAGTACAACACTGGCATACAGGCACAAACAGATTGACAACAATGACATGATTATGATGTATCAGTAGGACTGGCAGTTTAACAGTGTGCACGTGAACTGTCCTCAGTACAAGTATCAGTCAGTGATATTACCTGCTGACAACCCAAGCATGGTCATAAGGATGAGGACGACAGCAGACGACCTCAGCATTGCTCCTGACATTTCTTGCAGCAGTCTCAGCACTGACAGTACCGATGGCAGTCACTCAAATATTTCATTTACCGGAGAGGAGGAAATGCAATTATTGTCGTCGGTTGACTAATAAAGATAAAATGTGACCTTGTGAAAAGATTATCTGAAGATAAGTTGTCAGTAATACTCCGTCAAAGCAGCGACATGATGATAAGGTCTCGTCTTCTTCCTTCCAAATGTTGCAGGTACTGTACACACTGCAGTGCCAGCGCCAGCTTGGAGCAGCGGGTGGGACTGCCCCACCCTTTACCCATCTACCCTTCCCTTGACCTGACTGAGTTATACCACAAGTCTGTCTGTCTTTCTGTCTGTCTGTCTGTCTGTCTGTCTGTCTGTCTGTCTGTCTGTCTGTCTGTCTGTCTGTCTGTCTGTCTGTCTGTCAGGCCACATGAACTGCCTGCATTCTGTCTCACATGCTTGAGTGAATCTCTCCTTCCCTTTGTGATTACTGGGAGCATGGGATCAGTGCCCTCACACCCCACAGATGTTGTAGTCTCTGTCTCGTGGCTCGTGTACGTCCAAGTCTCTGTCTCTCTAGTCACTAGTAAGTTAGAAATGTAAGAAGATTAGGTATAAGAAGTAGCAGCTAGATATTAAGGGTGTAGGAGTTAAATGTGTACAGTAGGATTTAACAGTTGTGCATGTATAAATAATGACAAATACATCTTGTTAAGATGTATAAGTGTAATACATCTTGTTAAGATGTATAAGTGTATATACATTTCGTTTGTTGTCTTTAGTACAAGTTGTGCGTTTGTCGTCGTCGTCTGAGCGAAAAGGGGATATCTAGCTTGGACAAATAAATCTTGTCTCGTTCACGATAGTATAGTGAGCAACAGTTAATGTCTCTTCTTGTGTACTGGTTGTATTCGCTATACAAGTGTGCTGTTGTTGTAAATAAAAATACAGTTTTTGTTTAATAATAATACATTATTATTAAATTTCTCATATAAGCCTTGGTATATAGTTTTCTGGCGACTGTAATATTTTCATGCGTGTATTGACTGTATTTTAACTTTGTGTAAGGTGTATCTGTTTGACAGCAAAGAAGAGGAAATGATATCTTTATCTTTGTTGATCTGTAAGAACGGACTTGCTTAGTCTGTCTGAGTTTTCAACAAACACTTTCTTGCCCTTCTATCGCAAATCCAGGGAATGGTAGATTATATTGTGTTGAAGGTAAATGGGTTTGTAATGATATGTGTGGTATTCAAACTCTTTAAGCTGATATCTGACAAAAAGATGAGCAACGAAAGGGATGAGATGTGTTCTCTCTTCACACAAAGCTGGCCACAAGAAAGTGGGATGTCCAACACACAAATCCGTACAAACAAAGGTGAGATCACAAGGAAACATTTAATGTAACGAGGACACGATAATCACAGTAAAGTTGTACAACAACATTGAAGTGCCTTGACAAGAAACAAGTGAACTAAGAGCCTTTACTGGAGACAGTTGGAGCCAAGGGCATCATTCACTACAGTTCTTCATCAGGTGCTGACGGAGAACTTGTGAAGCTTTTCCTGCTTCATTCTTCCAAAGCTTTGCATGGCATTGTCTCCTCTTACCACTCTTCCCTGACATTTTTGTAATGTTAGCGCCAGCTCCTGCAACAGATGACAGTCAGCTCATGTAAAGGTTCTGACCCACGGCACAAAATCTTATCATCATTCGCCGACTTTGGCGAAGAGTAGACCATCCGTTACGAATGTAAAGGTCAGAGGTGAGTTCCTTGTATCGCACTGTGTGATGAGAGTACAATAACACTCACCTCCTCATCCTTTTGATTTTTGATATAAAGCATCAATGTAAAACAGTTTGAGGAAAATAAACACATTCACTAGAACTTCTTTTAAGTTCCTAGAAGGGTGTATATTAGCTTGTATGTAGATGCTTTGTCCTCTCGAATTTTTAGTCCTCAGATAAAATATAAAAGTCAAATGACTTAATGTTGTTTTATTTCATTTGTTGTCCATGTCAATGAAATTTATAAGCTACATTATTAGAAATTAAACTAAGATTGTGCTCCACTGTGATGTATTTCAATGTGCATGTCCTATTTTTTTCTCACCCGAACTCTGTCGTGCAAAGAAATAACATCTCGAGCATCATTACATTTCTTATTCTCCACGCTTCATTTCTATTTTATTGTTAATTTACTTAACAATGATCAGCAGAAGACACAGTTTCCAGACTAAGCTCATGCTGATTATTTAGATGATGACACCTTATCTTCAATTAGTTTACCTGTAAAATAAAACTTTTTAAAAGTTTTTTTACGTTAATTTACTGTAAAATGATATTGATTACTTTAATAATTATTGTATAAAGATAAATATAATTATCATTACATAACGATAGCTGTAATTGTTATTAAATAATAAATATAACGGTTAATTGATAAATATAATAAATATTAAAAACTCTTGCATGTACAAATGATTTTAAAATGTCCGTTGATTAATATTAATTACTTACTGTTTTTCACAAATCAAAGGAAAAAGAGAATTGCAAGATATGTCGAACCAAGTTGCCCTGTAGTCGAATATTGCACAGTCCTCGTTGTCATAATTATTCGGCTCCCCTTTATGCCAGTAAGTGCCGAGCACCCTGTAGCCTGTCCTGCTGAACACCCAGCGACCTTCTTGAGAAATGTCGTTTATTCCCTGCCACACTCTCTCCACTACACAAAGACCAACAGATAATGGACATATAGTTGTTAATGTTTACTGTTTCTCTCAATGCCTCTAGATGCAGCAGAATATACTGAATAAATGCCATTAACATAGTCACACGAGAAAACACATCGTCTCAATATGTAGCTGTAGGTAGGATGACACTTAAAAAGACACAAACAATGACACAGCAGCTGTTGTCTGTTGACTGGAGTCTGAATGAGGAGGAGTGCGAGCTGTAGAAGTGCAGTAAATACTCACAAATGACACATCATCCATTTCACCTCAAGCAAGCTAGAGATGTGACTACAAAACAAACTATACCACATTCCGTTAAACTGAGACAACAACTCATGCTGATGGATGGGAGGTTACTACAGCTCCCCTTGCCTGTGCTAGGTGACTTTTCATTACCTGTGTACCTGTGTGTGATATGTCACAGAGTGGCTCGATAATACAAAGCCCAAAAAAATTGATTAGGATTTATTCCATGCTGTTAAAATAATTATACTCGAGGTATTCATCACGATTGTTCCCTTGATGCAGCAAGGAAATGTTGAGTATGGTGACGATGTCAGCGCTGTGTTTGAGCCTCATTCCTGTCCACACGCCATCACACACCTTGAGAGAGCAAAAGCCTTTGTTGTTGTTGTTTTTTTTTTTTTTATTTTGTCGCCATTACATTCGCATTAAGGAGGCCGTGTGTCTACAAATGTTTAGTAAAACGGAGCCTGTCGTCCTTCCGAATGGTATCCGATGGTAGAATCCGAAATTCAACTTGCCCTGTTATCCAAATGTAACCCGCAACCCGATTTGCTGACAGGAGTCCACTCGCTGTTACTGCTAGTCTTTCTTCAAATGTAAAGTGTGAAAACAGAGAACATTGTTCTATTCAGAACAGTTTGAGTGCAGCGAGCTACGAGAGGAAACAGTTTGGGACAGATGACAATGAAGAGGACAGAGCGAGAACTTCAAACACTTGTATTAAAGGGAAAACTTTCACAACAACAGTGACCCACTCCTTCAAATTTATCTGTTGTGAGGAGGGGTTTTCTTGATATATGTGATGTTGCTACTCATTGTTTACAGGCTCATTACAATAAACATGTAAATTCTGCGGCCGTAGCCGTGGCCTACAAAACTCGCCGACCACAGGTGTTTGTCATTCTGTGTGTAAATGAATGAATAGAGAAGGGAGAAAAAGTGGAACCTTTAGGAATTTTTCCACCATTATATACTTCCCTTTAAATCCCGAAAATGTAAACCAATCAGGTTTTTATTTAAGTAGGCAAAGGTTTAGTTGTCTCAGCGCCATGTCAAAGTCGATTGCCGGTTACTCAATTTAACTTGAATTTGTACGCAAAAAACCAAAAATGAGAAAAAACAGAAAGTAAAATGTATGTTTTAATAATATATATATATACCTGTTTTGTACTTTTTGTATCTATATATTTTATCAGTGTTTTTCCTCGTGTATCATTTTTCACCTACTTTCTGATTTGTGAACTATCTGTCCTGTCCAGTGACAGTTTTCAGCTGTTTTTACTACAAGAAAACAAAATGTATATTAGTGAACATTTACACCACGTACATGTATTTCAAATACTCTTTCAAATAAAGTATCACAGATAGTTGTTTTTGTTGTACATTGGTAAATGCAATTTTTTTAAACCGGTCAAATTTCATTAGCGGGCATTACAACCTCGCTAATAACTATCGATGGTGGAAGGTTGCTGCAGGAAATGATACTGTGGTTCGTCCATTGTATGGTAATACGTGGAGAAGGATGGAGGAAAGAAGTGAACAAGAGGTTATATTTATACATGCCTTGCTTTTTGTTTGTTTTGTGTTTTTTATCATTGCTATTTCTATAGCTGTAACACATTGTAAAATTCTAAAGTGGTATTAGGAATCAATGTTATCGCCTTAGACGAAGTTGTCTGAGAAGATAGTCAAAAACATAATTTAACACATAAACATCACAAGAACTTTTGTGGTTACACCGCTTGATTCAAAGATATCAAATTACACCTAAACCATTTCTTTCATGAGGTCATTAGACACAAAAGACGAGGTTTGTAATAAAAGAAGACCAATGGACTTTTCCTAGAATTCCTTGCAGTCTAAAACATTGAGACAGGTATACAGTAATGAACATGTCACAGGCAAGGTAAACTCTAGTCACCTGCCATCCACCAGCACGAGTTGTTCGCCTGCAGTGTCAGGCTGTTAGACATTCTTGTATCTAATGTACATTCACATCCTATTTCTTACTTTTTTTTCCAAAAAAAAGACGAAGGAACGTGTTTTCTCTTTCAGAGTTGATTTCAACAAGATAGCCTCCTAGTTTTTTGCAAATATCCTGCGAAAAAAACTTTATTACACAACATTTCATGAAAACTCGATTAACTTTATAGATATATGAAAAATATTAATAAATAGCAGCTCATATATGTGTATATTTATATAAAGCACTATTAGCTAATATTTAAATGCTATGTGAAAGCAACAAACAAAGTGGAAATAAAAAAGTTAATTACAGTGGTCAATATTTTTGTAACGGAAGTTGTTTTAATAATGTTCATAAAGATTCATTGCATTCATAAGTTCTATTGCAATAAAACTATTACTTCACACTTCACTAGTAAACTCGAATGATGGATGTTTTTCCTTTTTCTTTTAACTTTGAATTAAAGAATTTCTTTTTTACTACACTTTATATTTAAATTTAAAGTCTTCATTGGACACAACAAGTAAGTGTAAAAGAGTAAAGGTGTCACCAGAGAGCTCGGGTAGTTGACTTCATCTGCAATAAGCACGTAGCAGCTTTCTTCAAAATGTTCCCAGCCATTGTCACAGTGGTCTGTGGATGGGGGATAGAAAGACACATCATCCTCCCGTGTCGTACAGGTGTAAAAATAGCTACCTGTGCTTACGTAAACATTATTGGAACAATATCGATGACTAAAATGAAAAAAATGTCACTAAATAATAGCATTATTAGTGTCACTGGGTTTCTGAAAACTTCAAACTATTAAACACATATTTTAAAATTAACCATGGATTATAGTAAAGTAATAACTTCGCTACTGTAGTGAAATAGAAGAAAACAAAAAAATTCGTCTAAGTTAAATTCTGGGTTCGTAACAATATTTTGCAGGAGATGCAACCAGTATCCACCGCCCACACTATCTGACACTTCAGTTAGGAATGTTTTTACAGAAGGGCACATGTGGGCCATTTTCACAAGAAACAAACGGTTATGAATGCAATACAAAACAATACAATAGAACCTGCATCATAAGCTAAGTGAACAGTACGAGGAATTATCTAACTGTTAGTTCATTAGTCAAATTTCCTACTTCTGTGCCTCATAGATGTCATTAACTACAGTATTAACTCTATACTTACTAGCATTTGATTGTAGCACACAAAAATGGAATGAATATGGATATTGGTAATACTTCTTATTCATGTAGTTCTTTCTCAATACACTGTATTTTGGACACACGAACATAACATGCAATGGCGACTCTACAACACCTGTACACAGGTAAGGACGGTGAGCGATGGACATGGCGGAGGAAGGACGTGTGTGTGTGACTTCAGGTAAAAAATGTGTTTTTTAGTCGCTAGATGAATGTTTGGCCTCTACATGACAGGGGACTGTATACTTATAAATATATACTATGGCTTTGCTTCGGACTAAAATGATTATTAAATTTAGAGTCAATCCATAATGTGATTCGAGAGATGTCTGCGGTGGGAAGGTGAGGGGGTCCGTGCGACTGTGAACTGCTGACCTGGGGTCAATCGGGAGACTGGTGTTGGCTGACTGTGCTTACAAGTGTTGTGTTTTTAGTGTTCTGTTCTCTTTCTCTGCCTCTGTAGGAAACAATGGCTTCGTAAACAGACAAGAAGATGAAACAACAATCAAGCGCTGAAGAAAGTTTATTGAGAACTCCTCAGAAAGTTGGAGAGATAGAAGCAAGAGAAAGCCGTGAGAAAGAGAGAGAGGGAAGAATTACAAAACGAAGAGGATCATCTCAGTCGCTTGATAGACTCTTTTAATTCAAGGTTTTTTCTCTAATGTTTCTGAAAAATCCAACAATCGAATAGCTAAATATAATCCAACTTTAAAAAATGATTATGTGACATAAAGACTTTTTTAAAATTTAAACTCGATACGTCTTGTAAGAGATTATTTAAAAAAACCTTATAAACATTGCACACCTAAAGCACCTATATACTGTATATGTATAAGCAATTTTTTTCCTTTTTCTTTCTCTTTTTTTCTAGTACATCGCTTTTTTAGGTTTACTATTATTATACTAAAGGAAGCACTTTTGTTTATGCTCTGGTGCTATCAAAAGCAACAAATATAGATATGAGTAATGTTAGAAAGAAGCCAAAATTTTATTAAAAAAAACAAACAAACTTTAATTCATAAGAAATGCAATAGCAACTAGTTATTAACCACGTTAAGACCTTTTTTTACTAAGTTACTTGTAGACAGACAGATGTTTGTAAAGACCTACAGAAGTGACAGCTACTTCCTAGACAGTCTTTACAGGGGCTAAAGCACTAGGTCACCACTCATGGTAGTAATGGTGACTGCATCATGTCACCCTGCCAATCCCATTATCAACTTCATGTTCCTTCGTCTATTTTTGCTCTTCTTTGTATGTCCTTTGCTATGCCTTTTTAATTTTCAATCAATTTTCTTTTTCCACCAGATACTTACATATCAGGTGTTGTTCATTAAATGAAGGCTCATCTGTGGAATGTTTGTACTGACTGCTGTGCTCTTATTGTTATTTAAAAGTTATACCAATTCATGTTATGTGCTGCTTACTGATCCTTTATTATTATTTCAACATGAGCACAAACTCAGCAATTATTTTAGCTTCAATGAGCTGTCAGGGCCTAGGTGACACAGGTAAGAGGAGAGATAGTTTTCACTGTTTACATACTAAGGCCTTTTTAGTTTATCTGTTACAAGATACACACTTTGAACATGAACAAGAAACAATGATTTCTGTAGAATGAGGTTACACTTGCCTTTGTGCTTCGTTCCGACGGGAATACCTATTTGATAACAAGTTTGAATTTTCAGTTAAAAGCGTTTATAGAGACAATGAAGGAAATCACATTATAGCAGTGATAAAAACACTAGAAAATGATATTCTAATTTGTAATGCGTATGTTCCCATCAAGGATAACCCACAATTCTATTCACACCTAGAAGAGTGTGTGAGACAACTAGGTACATAGATAGATAATATTGTGAGGCGAGATTATTCGACTGTTGTTTTCAACTTTCAACTAGACTGTCATAATTATAAGCATAACAATAATGCAAGAAGGGGAAAACCACATTGACAAGATGACATCAAATTGAACCCTGGTTGGCGTCAATTAAATTCAGAAGCACTACCATACACCTGACATATAAAAAGGCCTCTGCAACACAGCAGATGAGATGACTTTCTTATGTCAGATTGACTTTCACATCTTGTTGTGGATGCGGATTTAACCCCATGATAGCGAACTGACCATTCTGTGATCACTCTATCATTAAGCAACAAAGAAGAAGAAAGGAGGTTTAAATCTACGGAAGTTAAATTCATCACATTTAAGAGATAAATTTATCTAACTCTAATAAACAAATGTTATTAGAAAAGTTACAGACCAAAATTCAGCTTTTCAATTTGAAAAAAATAATTTAGTAAATATTCCTTTGATGGAATTACAATTTGTTGTAACTTATTAGACCTTTTCAGACTGCTAAACAAAATTCGAACACAATCAATGGTTTATGCAAGTGAGAAAAACAAAAACAAAATAAGAAATAGGAAAAAATAGAAAAAATAATTACACAGGTGGAAGACAAAGAAAAGCTGAACAAGGAAGAACAAAATGAACTTGAAAGGATTAAAAAGGAACTTATTAGTATAAGGGAAAAGAGAATGGAGGGTGTACTGATTCTCTCCAGAGCAAGGTGGATAGCAGAAGAAAGAAAGACAGTCGATACTTCTGTTCATTAGAAAAACGCAACTAAAGAAGTAAACAAATTCGAAAATTACAAAATCGAAATGGGGAAAGCACTACGAGATCTTAAGAAATAAGAGCTGGAGTGCAAGCTTTTTTCTCTAATCTGCATTCTCGGTATTTGTCTTACAAATAACCTTAAAGACTGTATAAACTTAAACCCTGATAGCAAGCTTGCTGAAATTAGAATGTTGTACAAAGTATGGTCAAACAGACAGTTAACTCCTTTAGGGAGAGAAGCAATACTTAAATCCTTAATTTTGTCAAAATTAGTACACCTGTGGTTACTACTACCTAACCCCGCCAGACTATTATTATAAAAGACATAAATCCATCTTCAGTTTTGGTTGGATCGGAATGAAGGATAAAATTACTAGAAAAATATAAATTAAAAATATATATGCTGGAGGCATAGGCATATCTAATGTTAGAACATGTATAAATGCTTTCAAATTATTTATGACTGCGGGGAAAAAAAAACAAGCCTTAGCTTCAAAAAAACCTTTTAAAAACATCAAGAACTTTTGAATTACTATTGTAAATAAGCTAATTCTATGTAGGAGATGGGTGGAGAAAATAAATACTTACTTAAACAATAGATAAAAGAGAAAACTTTCAAGCTTTTAAAAAATTTGATTTTAACATGAAATTTGTCTATTTTAAAAGTTGCATAAAGGCCCTAAAATCAAATATAAACTTAAATAGACCGAATAAAACAGATTTATCTTCTTTTACATATGACACAAACAAAACTCTAAGAATAATTTGATCAATACAGAAAGGTACAAAACCATATTATGATAAAATGATATGTAACACATGGATGCCAAAATGTTTAAAATGTGATAAAAAGATAAACAGAAATGTTGATTGCCATGTTATGCTTAAAGCAATGGCTAATGTAAAAGATAGTAAATTAAGTAACTTGTTAATTAGACTATATACCGACTCAATATAGATATATAAATGAATAACTTTATGATTATCTAAAACTATATATATATATGTCTTGATATTATATACATTAATATGACTGTGCTGTCAGTCTGACACATGGGACACAAGGTGCATTGTATGATGATTGCGAGATGTGAAAAGAACACTTACTTTCTGCTGTGTAAACTTTTATATTTCTCGCTTCTTTGATTGAAGTACTCTTAAAATGACTGTTAATCTAAAAATTGATGATGATGATAAGGACGACGATGACGACGACGACGACGACGACGACGACGACGACGACGACGACGATGATGATGATGATGATGATGATGATGATGATGATGATGATGATGATGATGATGATGATGAATAACATAGCTTGAGGTGTTAAAAAGTGATTGCTGAATTCAAAACAACCGAAAGGCTAAATATTAACAGTTCATGTATTTGAAATCCATTGCTGACAACGGTTTAAACATTGTAGTAGTACACCTGTAGTCTTACCTTGTGCAAACATCAGCATAAACATAACAAAAGTAGCTAATGTAGATGTCAGCCTCAACTCAGACCTCATACTTGCTGCTCCAGGACACATAATAATATCACAGAGGCTTTATATCATGAAGTGTTTAACTGAAGCTTCGAATTCTCTTGAGTAAGGTAAAGGTGTGACGAGGAACAGGCGGTTATCTTACGGTGCTGTACCTCGTCATGGCAATGTTGTCAGACGGCAGCATCTTCCCCTCTTGGCTTTCTTCCCAACGTAGTTGTCAAACCTCTTTTTTTTTTTAAATAGAAAAAAATTCTGGTTTTAGTGCCTTTCCGGCACCCCATGAGGTATGGATACAGCATATCCCACCCGGATGGGCAGTGCTAAGGTGGTTTGTAGGAGCTGTGGTTCTCGTGCCGCTTCCATTTTAATAATACAGCTTTATCTCCTGTGGCAACTCAAGATAGTGCTCGTACTAGCAAGACTATATACATATACATGATAATGTGAAAGACGAGATATTTAATGAGAAGAAAAGCGATAGAAAGTTGCCGGAAGCATCATCACTGAATGTTATTCACATCCAGCAGTCTACTCCCAGTCCTGGACCAATGCACTTTGTCACCAGCAGGTCAAGGAGAGGAGGGGGTTAGTGGAGCGGGTGTTCAATGACGACCATCAGCGCCTCTAACAACATCCACAATGAGTGCTGCTCAAACACTTGCTCTGCTCTTAATTTCTGAAAATAACCAAATGTTCTTCCCCTGATTTGTCAAGATATTCTTTGGTGCAAAGATTTTTATTTATTTCCCTTTTCTTCCGTGGTCTGCTGCCTGTATCTTAACAGAACTGTTTTATTTGAGCCGAACTTTCTTCAATGTCACCCCTACTGGTAATGTTTACGAAGCATAATTACCAAGGTATCGACAAATACATTAAATGTAGTCTGTAGAAATAGTTTTTCATTAGGTAAAGTACAAATTGAATTTTTTGAATGAGAACTTATGAATAAAACTGTTCAAATATGATGAAGCATAATTTGTAAATTTTCATATTTGAGACATATAGATATAAACAAAACTAAACATCATAGTAAACATGCTTTTCTGTTTTTACTTCTCCCGAATATTTTTTTTCTAGGGGTCATTTCTTTCCGAATAAAATCAACTTTTGGTAAATAAATTGGACTTAAAAATCTTTTTCTGATCGTTCATGACTCTTTAAACCAATGCACAGACAATTGCAAATATTTTGTTTTAAATTACCACCCTGTCAGTTAACGAACTAATTTATTATAATATGAAATATATGTTGATACAACATCTTACTACACATCAATCAGGGGAGACAACTGTTGTGCTGGCATGACTCTGACATTTAATATCACAACACATGGCATGAGATAAACACTTGTCTGTATTTTAAACACGTGGCTGCCCATGTTTAATTACGGAAACAAAGAAAGTGTAATTTCCTGATTTCCTGAGATTCAGGTAGTAGTGAAAAGGTAAGCAATACTAACTGGTAAGAACGAAATAAATTATTGTCATATACAAAGATTGTTTTATTTCATGGTTTTCTTTGAGGAGCATAGGGCCGCAACAACACCTTGCCAGGGGACCCGGTATAGGGCTACCCCGGCCCTCAGTTGGGCCCATGTGGTTCCCACGTCCTGTGCCTCGCTCTCTACTGTTCTCTTCCAAGTCTGTTTTGGTCTCCCAACTCTCCTCTTCCCCTGAGGGTTGCAGTCACGTGTCTGCTGGCAATGGTGTCAGGTGGTTTGCGTGTCTAATCCAGCTTTACGTGGGCTTCTTTGTGTCTTGGCCAGTGGCATTTCTTTTAACTTGCTATTGCTGGAGATTTTTTATTTTTTATTTTATTTTTTTTTTTTGCGATATCATTCACAGTCATCGGTTGATAAAAGTCTGGAGCTTGCTATTGATGGTGTTTGTCACTGTTAAAATTTCAGAGCCATACAGTAGGACTGCCTTCACACGTGTTCAAGATGTTGTCTTGCTGTAGGTGAGGGTTAGAGCTCTGGACTTCCAGATGTGGTGAAGACTGCTGAAAGCATGCCTGGTCTTGTTGATGAGGCTTATGATGTCGTCTGCTCTGATGTTGTCGTTTTCTGGCGACTGTGGTATCTCTTTTTCATGCGTGTATTTGAGTGTCTTAAAAAGTTGTTTGTATGATGTATTTGTTTGACAGAAACGAATAGGGAAGAACACTTCTTTGTTGATGTGTCAAGACGTAAATGCTTAGTCTGTCTGAGTTTTCAATAAACACTTTCTTGCGCTTCTATCGCAAATCCAGGGAATGGTAGATTATATTGTGTTGAAGGTAAATGGGTTTGTAATGATATGTGTGGTATTTAAACTCTTTAAGCTGATATCTGACAAAAAGATGAGCAACGAAAGGGATGAGATGTGTTCTCTCTTCACACAAAGCTGGCCACAAGAAAGTGGGATGTCCAACACACAAATCCGTACAAACAAAGGTGAGATCACAAAGAAACATTTAATGTAACGAGGAAACGATAATCACAGTAAAGTTGTACAACAACATTGAAGTGCCTTGGCAAGAAACAAGTGAACTAAGAGCCTTTACTGGAGACAGGTGGAGCCAAGGGCATCATTCACTAGAGTTCTTCATCAGGTGCTGACGGAGAACTTGTGAAGCTTTTCCTGCTTCATTCTTCCAAAGCTTTGCATGGCATTGTCTCATCTTATCACTCTTTCTTGACATTTTCTGTAATTTTAGCGTATGGGTCTGCAACAGATGACAGTCAGCTGATATAAAGGTTCTGACCCACTGCACAAAATCGTATCATCATTCGCCGACTTTGGCAAAGAGTAGACCATTTGATGTGGATAACTTTAATAATTATTGTATTATCATTACATAATGATAACTGTAATGGTTATTACATAATAAAGATAATAATAAATCACTTGATAAGTATAACGAACATTAGAAAATCTCTCATGAACAAATGATTGTAGAATTTCAATGGATGAATTTAAACTACTTACTATTTTCACAAATAAAAGGAAGTAACAAATTGCAAGCCATGTCGTTCCAAAGTCTGTTGGTGTCAAATTCTGCACAGTCCTCGTTGCCTCGATTGTTGGGCTCCCCTGTGTACCAGTGAGTGAAGCTCACATTACCACCTGTCCTGCTGTACACCCAGTGGCCCTCGGCAAAAATGTCGTTCACTCCTTGCCACACACTGCGAACTGTGAACAGACCACAACAGTAATGGGCGTGTAGTTGTTTATACGTGTAGTTGTTTGTTTATAGGTGTAGTTGTTTGTGTATACGTGTAGTTGTTTGTTTATACGTGTATTTGTTTATACGTGTAGTTGTTTATACGTGTAGTTGTTTATACGTGTAGTTGTTTGTTTATACGTGTAGTTGTTTATACGTGTAGTTGTTTGTTTATACGTGTAGTTGTTGTATACGTGTAATTGTTTATACGTGTAGTTGTTATACGTGTAGTTGTTGTGTTTATACGTGTAGTTGTTTGTGTAGTATACGTGTAGTTGTTTATACGTGTAGTTGTTTGTATACGTGTAGTTGTGTTGTTTATACGTGTAGTTGTTTGTGTATACGTGTAGTTGTTTGTTTATACGTGTATTTGTTTATACGTGTAGTTGTTTATACGTGTAGTTGTTTGTTTATACGTGTAGTTGTTTGTTTATACGTGTATTTGTTTGTTTATACGTGTAGTTGTTTATACGTGTAGTTGTTTATACGTGTAGTTGTTTGTTTATACGTGTATTTGTTTGTTTATACGTGTAGTTGTTTATACGTGTAGTTGTTTATACCTGTAGTTGTTTGTTTATACGTGTAGTTGTTTTATACGTGTAGTTGTTTGTTTATACGTGTAGTTGTTTATACGTGTAGTTGTTTGTTAGTATACGTGTGTTTGTTTGTTTATACGTGTATTTGTTTGTTTATACGTGTAGTTGTTTATACGTGTAGTTGTTTATACGTGTAGTTGTTTATACGTGTAGTTGTTTGTTTATACGTGTATTTGTTTGTTTATACGTGTATTTGTTTGTTTATACGTGTAGTTGTTTATACGTGTAGTTGTTTATACGTGTAGTTGTTTATACGTGTAGTTGTTTATACGTGTAGTTGTTTGTTTATACGTGTATTTGTTTGTTTATACGTGTAGTTGTTTATACGTGTAGTTGTTTATACGTGTAGTTGTTTATACGTGTAGTTGTTTGTTTATACGTGTAGTTGTTTGTTTATACGTGTAGTTGTTTGTTTATACGTGTAGTTGTTTATACGTGTAGTTGTTTATACGTGTAGTTGTTTGTGTATACGTGTAGTTGTTTGTTTATACGTGTATTTGTTTATACGTGTAGTTGTTTATACGTGTAGTTGTTTGTTTATACGTGTAGTTCTTTGTACTGTTTTCCTCTTTGGAGTCTATGCCTTCGGATCCTTCAGAAATACTGAAAACATAGTCACACGAGAAAACACATCGTCTCAATATGTAGCTGTAGGTAGGATGACACTTAAAAAGACACAAACAATGACACAGCAGCTGTGTTGTCTGTTGACTGCAGTCTGAGTGAGGAGGAGTGCGAGCTGTAGAAGTGCAGTAAATACTCACAAATGACACATCATCTATTTCACCTCAAGGAAGCTAGAAATGTAACTAAAAAACAAACTATCGGTTTATCTGTGAGACAGCAACTCGTGCTGGTAAATGGGAGGTCACTAGAGCTCCCCTTGCCTGTGCTAGGTGACTTTTCATTACCTGTGTACCTGTGTGTGATATGTCACAGAGTGGATCGATAATACAAAGACATAAAAGTGATTAGGATTTATTCCATGCTGCTAAAATAATTATACTCTAGGTATTCATCACGATTGATGCAGCAGGAAAATGTTGAGTATGGTGACGATGTCAGCGCTGTGTTTGAGCCTCATTCCTGTCCACACGCCATCACACACCTTGAGAGTACAGAGCCTCACTTTGATGTTGTCGCCATTACATTTGACACAAGGAGACCGTGTGTCTACGAATGTTGAGTAATAAACAAAGTCTGTCGTCCTCCCGGGTGCTGTCCGATGGTAGAATTGAAAATCTAACTTTCGCTGCCGGGAAGGGGACAGGAAAGGTAGTTGGAGGGGGAGGTGTGAAAGACAGCGATTTGTGCGGCTGTCGGTGTCAGTAGTCTGTTTGTCAGTGTCAGCAGTCAGTCAGTCAGTCAGTCTGTCAGTGTCAGTAGTCTCTCAGTGTCAGCAGTCTGTCTGCCAGTGTCAGCAGTCTGTCTGTGTCAGCAGTCTGTGTCAGTGTCAGCAGTCTGTCAGTGTCAGCAGTCTGTCTGTCAGTGTCAGCAGTCTGTCTGCCAGTGTCAGCAGTCTGTCTGCCAGTGTCAGTAGTCTGTCTGTGTCAGCAGTCTGTCTGTCAGTGTCAGTAGTCTGTCGGTGTCAGCAGTCTGTCAGTCAATGTCAGCAGTCTGTCTGTCAGTGTCAGCAGTCTGTCGGTGTCAGCAGTCTGTCTGCCAGTGTCAGCAGTCTGTCAGTGTCAGCAGTCTGTCTGCCAGTGTCAGCAGTCTGTCTGCCAGTGTCAGTAGTCTGTCTGTGTCAGCAGTCTGTCTGTCAGTGTCAGTAGTCTGTCGGTGTCAGCAGTCTGTCAGTCAATGTCAGCAGTCTGTCTGTCAGTGTCAGCAGTCTGTCGGTGTCAGCAGTCTGTCTGCCAGTGTCAGCAGTCTGTCAGTGTCAGCAGTCTGTCTGTGTCAGCAGTCTGTCTGTCAGTGTCAGCAGTCTGTCAGTGTCAGCAGTCTGTCTGTCAGTGTCAGCAGTCTGTCTGCCAGTGTCAGCAGTCTGTTTACTAGTGATGGCCGGCCTTGCTTTTTAATGAACTAGTGTTGATAGACTGTTTTTGTAGAGAACAAAGGAAAAAATGTTTTGATGTTTTGCTGTGACTGAGTTTCTCCTTGACGGGAGGGAGAAATGAAGTCTCGGTGTTGTCAGTGCGTCCTGAGCAGACGAGTTGTTTGTAACAAGTCCTGAGCAGACTTGGTGTTGTAGTCCTGACTGCACTGGGTGCACACCCTGACAACATTTGTCTCCAGCAAATAAGTGTAACATTGAACCTGTTGAGATGAGTGTGTATTTGTGTTAATTTTCAGTGAGTCGCTTTTAATGTTAAAAGAAAGGAGAAATTTCTGTATTGGATGAGTATGATTTATATGTGAATATTTTATGGATGTAGATAGTTTAAAGTAGGTATTGGTTTGAGTGTGGGGGGACGAGTTAAGTTTTGAACTTGCCATTTGTCTAAAGACGGGTTTGTTCAGGGTTTTTCTGTTTTATTTGTTCTTCTTTCGCTCTTCGTAATCCGCCTGGGGTTAGTCGCCTATCGTGATAATTCAAGTGGAGACTATTGTTTTAATTTCGAGTGTAAACTTTATGTTATTTTCAAGTGGAGACTTTGTGGGGAACTGCATCGTCAGAAGGAACATTGGATATTTCGAGACAGTGGAAGAAACTGTGTTTTCGGACTGTGGGTTGGGAAATTTCGATTTGCTTTGTGTTTTCTTTTTCTTCAAATTCTATTTATTTTAAAATTTAAATTGTTGTCATTGTATTTATTTAGTTATCTTCCTCGTCTGAAAGGTACTGTATTGTGCAGATGACCCTGCTTGATGCAAAGATATCAAACTACACCTAAACCACTAATGTAGGCAGAAAGGACGACAAATATAATAAAAGAAGACCAATGGGCTTTTCCTAGAATTCCTTGCAGTCTAAAACATTGAGACAGGTATACAGGTAATGAAAATGTCACAGGCAAGGTAAACTCTAGTCACCTGCCATCCACCAGCACGAGTTGTTCGCCTGCAGTGTCAGGCTGTTAGACATTCATGTATCTAATGTACACTCACATCATAGTTCTTACCTTTATGTCTAATTATAAAATCACCAATGAACGTGTTTTCTTCTTCAGAGTTGATTTCAAGAAGATAATATCCTTCTTTATTGCAAGTACCCTGCGCCAAAAACTTTATCACACAACATTTTAGAAATCCTAATAATCTATATATATATTTACATATAAATAACAGCTCAGATGGGTGTGTATATTTATTTATAAAGCACTACTAGCGAATATATCAGTGCCATGTGACAGAGACCACTACAGATTGATGTAAATGAGAAAGTTCAGTTATAGAGGTCAATAGTCTTGCAACAGAAGTTGAATTAATAATTCTTTCAAAGCTTAAACGCATGTCATAGATATATTGTAATGAAACTATTACTTCAAACTACACTAGTAAACGTAAATTCAAGATATTTTTCCTAAGTCTCTTAGCTCTGAATTGGAGAGTTTATTTGACTACACTTTATATTTCAGTTTAGTCCGGCATTCGACACAATAAGTAGGTGTGAAAGAGTAAAGGTGTCACCAGAGCGCTGGGGTAGGTGACTGTATGTGCAATATACTTGTAGCAGCTTCCATTGAAATGTTCCCAGTCACTGTCACAGCGGCCATCTGCGTCTGTGGATGGGTAATAACAAGAGGCATCATCTTGCCGTGTCATACAGGTGTGAAAATAGCTACCTGTGCTAACGTGCACATTATTGGAACAATATCGATGTCTAAAATGAGACAGTAGTTATTAAATAATAGCATTTTCATTGGGTGCTGAAAACTCAAAATTGAATAACACATACATTAAAATCACACATGGATTATAGTGGACTAATAACTTCGTTACTCTAGTGAAATATAAGAAAATAAAAAAAATCGTCTAAGTAAAATTCTGGGTTCGTAAAAATATTTTGCAGGGGCTGCAATCAGTATCCACCGTCCACACTATCTGACACTTCAGTCAGGAATTTTTTCAAGGACTGTATACTTATAAATATATACTATGGCTTTGCTTTAGACTAGAAATGGTTTTTAAAATTTAGAGTCAATCCATAATGTGACTCGAGAGATGTCTGCGGTGGGAAGGTGCGGGGCCGTGCGGCGTGCGACTGTGAACTGCTGACCTGGGGTCAACCGGGAAACTGGTGTTGCTATCAAAGCCTATACGGAAAGATGGGTAATATTAGAAAAAAGCCAAAGTTTATAAAAAAACAAACTCTAATTCATAAGAAATGCAAAAGCAAGTAGTTAAGTGTTACCCACTTTAAGACTTTTTTGGACCAGGTATTTACTTGTAGGAAGATGTTTTTTAAAGACCTACACATAAGTTACAGCTACTTCCTAGACACATTCATCACCGGGGCTAGAACTCATGGTCAAAATGGTGACTGTATTATGTGCCAATCCTCTTATAAAATTCATATTCATTGGTCTGTCTCTGAAGGTGTTGATTATGATGATGAAATAAAAATAAAGAAATAACCATAGGTTTAGATGGTACAATTTTTTTTTAAATTCTGACCCTAAACAAACGAAAGGCTAAATATTAACAGTTTGTGTATTTGAAATCCATTATTGACAACGTTTTAGACGTTATAGTAGTACACCTGTAGTCTTACCTTGTGCAAACATCAGCATAAACATAATAAAAGTAGCTAATGTAGATGTTATCCTGAACTCAGACCTCATACTTGCTGCTCCAGGACACAAAACACAGTACCAAGACTTGACTTTATGATTAGGTGTTTGAACTAAAGCTTTGAATGCAGCTGAGTCAGATAAAGGTGTGACGGGGAACAGGCGGTTATCTTACGATGATGTACCTCGCCATGGCAATGTTGTCAGACTGCAGTAAGCAAGGAATATCTTCCCACCTTGGCTTTTTATTTTACAACGTGTTGTCGAGCCTTGTTTAAATAGAGAAAAGTCTTTGTTTTTAAGTTAAGACGAAATAAGCAGGTGAAGCAATCAGACAGACAGGAACCCACATAGCAGGTCATGCATGACAGCACGTGCTACAGTTCAACGATGCATGGACGTCATCAAGCGTCGTGTGCACTGTCTTCATGGTCAACATCGCTATGCTCTGGACAGAACGGAAACTGTCAAATGCAGGTTTTGTTGTTCGGCTTCTGGTTGCAACGGACAACACCGCCAGGTAAACACATTTGTTGAAATCGTAAACATGAGGACAATGTTAAAAATTACACTGAAAGTTACGGCTCTACAAACTGGTGGGTGGGGACGCCAGTGCTGCAATGGCGCCGCCTTCTGATGGAGCCCTGGAGTCAGCCATTTGTTTTGATGACGTCAAAACGTGACGACATCATCTACGTCTTTGATTACGGCATAAAATTATGACGCAGCGTACAGCTGCTGCTGTCAGCGGAAACATCGACACGTCGCTCACAACATGCAGCTTGACCATGGCAGGTGACGTGACATGTCGACGTTGCTGTGCTTGTCGCTGCTGTGTCACGTGTGCACAGGTCGGTCGCTGATTGGCCACTCTTCCTACGGAGGACGACTCAGCAGTCCGCTCTGTGCCAGGTACTGATGTGTGTCGTCACGTACACTGATACGTCGTTTTGCAGTAAACAAGCGGAATAAACAAAAAGCGTTGGAACGTTCTTGTTTTCTTATCTCGCCATAATGAGGTAACATGTCAAAGCTTATAACAAATATCTTTGTAGACATAGTGGAGTTAGTAATAAACTAAAATTGAAGTGATTTTGAACAAGCAAAGTAGTAAATTTATGAGTAGCGTCGTAAGTAAAGTGGTCAAGAGCAGTCACACGATGTTATTTTTGTTACTAATAATAAAGCTAACGATACAGAAGTGCAGGTCATCCTGTGCGACAAAGCTTAAGAAAAACTTATTTCCTGTCATCTAGGTATCAATACATATCTGCTCTGAATAAATCGAAAGTAGAAGCAATCACGTAGGTTATTTTTATTGTAATGTTTTTGATATTCTTATTTGTTTAAATATTTTAACTTTGGGGAGTACTAGAAACTAAAAACTAAATGCATTTACTAATTTTGGAAGGTTCTGAGAGAGTTTAGCTCAGCATACCTGCACTATATATCTGTTATATGTATATTGAAATGCAGGCAATAAACATTACCTCGAGACCGCTGTCTTTGCAAGTTATTTAAAATTGCATACTCAAAAGCCTGGCAATCTTCAGAATAAAACAAACATACACGTTTACAGATGATACCAATATGAAGCTAGTAACACAATAAATAAATAGTACACCTAAATATACATGCACACACACTTACAAACACACACACTTACACACACACACACACACACAAACACACACACTTACAAACACACACACACACACTTACAAACACACACACACACACTTACAAACACACACACAGACACTTACACAAACACACACACACTTACAAACACACGCACACACTTACACACACACACACACACACACACACACACACACACACACACACACACTTACACACACACACTTACAAACACACACACACACTCACATTTACAAGCATGCACATTTTCATACTGAGCTCATAACAGGCAGACTGCCAGAGTGGAACGTGTTTATTATAACAAACAGACTGACAAACAGCTGGAATTAGTTGTTCTGGTCTGCTGTCATCTGGTGCACCATTGCACGAGGTAGGTGTTGACGACCCTGTCACGTGACTCACCTACCGCAACATCTCCTCTCTTTCCTCAGTCGTTAGTGTCTGATGACTTACATAACACGAGGCCCAGAAAGATAAGCTATTAGCTATAAGCAAGTCGGCATTTGGTGTGGGAAGAACAGATTAGAATTCGTATGCATGAGTAAATAAACATATTTGTATTCTTACGTATCTTTGTACCCGGATGATGTATCGGGTAGAATACACTCGGATAAAACAGGGTCGCTGGTAGATTCCTAGTTCGGGCTTGAAGTAGATAAAAAGATTATCACTTGGCTGCCTTAGTGTACTATCCACCATACTATTTTCAACCATGTGTATGTGTTGTTATAAATTGTAACCTTGGGATGCATTTTTCTATTATTATATGACAGTATTTTGGAGAACGGCTGAATTTACTAGACAGAAGTTAGGAAAAACTTTTTTAATGGGGCTTTAATGCCTTTAGGTCTATTCTATATAAAAACTGCTTTCTTCAACGATAAAACACAGACAGACAGATACAACACGGCAAACATGTGGACAAATACAAGCACCAATGACCAAAGATATCATCGATTTTGACCGTAACACAATACACACCTTTATAACATTTATTGATAACAAAACCGTCTGAACAGATGACTGACTAGTTGTCCCTCAGGTGAAGATGCTGCACGACGTGGTCCCTGGAATGTTTGAGCACAGTGCTGTTGATGGTGGTGTGACAGGATGCATCATGGCACCATACACTTGATGCCAGTAGCTTGTATATCTTGACAGAAGGTTTAATGTCAATATTTATGGCAATATGTTCAGGATTTTCAACAGACTTATCTGACATAATCCCTACAGAAGCTCAAGTGTAGGTAAGTGTGTTGTACAGACGTGAGTGGACTTCAGGGCCGTTAGGGAGCTGCCTGCCTGTAAAGAACAGAATGACGGGTATGTTGACATTAGTTACAGTTGCACTATCATAGCAACCTATGTTAACAGTCATTTATCTGTTCCAAGAACTCATAAGTTGTTTAAAGCAAACATCCTTTGGTACTTAATCTGCTGTTGATCCGCGCTAATTGTCATTAAAACTTCGTGATTAAGAAAAGGTTGGCTTCTAATTTATTTAGTCTGACGTGGTTCTTTAAACATTAGCATCAAACATTGTGATATTTATTCAATCTTTGAGCAAAAGAAGCAAACTTACACGGCGATCATTCAGGACGTTGAGGTTATCGAGGATTTTTCTTTATAGTTACTCAACCTCCTATATTCTGAAAACAAGATGGATGATAGAAAATGACTTTTGCTTTCTTTCTTTTCCTTTTCAGTCAACTAAACATTAACTGGATTTTTTTAAACACCAATTATTATTTCTAGACACGTTGACAGACAGACAAACAAACAGAAGTTATAAATAGATACGAGCAAATAGACATATAGTAAAATATTATTAAGCTGTAATTCTATGATCAGTTTGTTGTTTAAATAAAAATAATTGCTTAGTCACTGCTGTGGGAGACAGTACAACATTAAAAGAACACTTACACTATTGGTTCCATTTTTTTATATTTGTATAGACATAACAACAACGAAAGATGTTGTGCATAGGTAAAAAGAATGGTGAAGAGTGCTTTCTAGAACTTTTGCCAGACAAATTGAAATTGTACATTGACAGCAATGACTATGGTCCACCATTTCCAGTTGAATTAAGCCTAAAAGGACTTGAAACTTACTTTTGCTCACACACAAAGTTGTGTCCCCAGCCAGCGCAGCCTCTTCTCGTCCAGAAGCCAAGGTGGGACAGGTATGCACACCCTTCAGGTCCCGTGACACTGGCAGTTCCCTCAGGCCACTTGAAGAAGGTGGCTGGTCTGGCACTGCTGAAGTACTGCCACTGACCATCTTGTAGGAGGTCGTGAATGCCAAGCCACGTGCTGCGCACTTCAAGGCATCAAGCAGTCAGATGTCACTCAGTTGGTATTGCAGTGTCACAACATTCATACATTAAATTAAAACATAACTGTGTAATGGTACTCAACACATTATTCTCTTGCACAAGTTCGTCAGCTTAGAGTTCTCCCATTCACTTGTCATAAATACACGGATCAACATTTCGTGTTCGAGTTTTCTAGTAGATGATGTCTGTGCTAGGAACAGCTTCAGCAGGAGGAAAGTAGGAAATAATAAAGTCCTTAGTAAAAACTCTCCGACATCCAGCACTAACCGCCTGTTACTTGCTGCAATCCAGGGATGCACCTGCCTTTTTAGTCCTTGTCTTTGTCCAGTTTGGCTCTCATAATAGACCTTATCTAAAAATTCAGCTTCGCATTTAATCTGAAATTTAATGTTGTAGTTTCTTACTATTTGTGGTGTTCAACATTTTGGTAACAAAGGCGTTTTTTGATTCAGATGTAATCTCCACAAGATTCCCTCCGAACTTGTTGCAAAAAATCTACATTACAAAATGAGAGAAAAAATAGTACAATTATTACACATTTCTTGAGAATAAAATGAGTACAACAGTAAAAAAATCCCTAAAAGTTATATGCTATCATAAATATGAAGCATTAACAAGCAGCATCGTCACCTTCTTTACTATTTTCGGACCGTGACCACTAAATAAGTCTGTACTCAAAAATGGCTTTGATATTTTAAAAATATATGCTTGTCATATCTTTTAATACAAGATTTGCTCTTGTAATCATAAAATTAAATGAAGTATACGAGTTTGAATTTCACAAGTACAATAGCGGCCATTTTGAGAAAAGCAGATGAAAAGTTTTTCTGCCATCCCACAAAGCTTTTCCTTAGCAAGGGGTGCTTCTAATTATTTAAATTGCACTAAATTTTGGGGTAGAATAAAACATCCTGCCTATATCAGTTCAAATGACAAAAGTACAAAGCAGGTTTGATAGTTTTTCTCATACCTTCTCTGGTTAGTCAAACAAACACCAGAGCTAGGATGGTCTTACTGCAATAGCTCGGCATGGACAGAAAAAAACCAACAGAAGACTCAGAAACCTCATGTTCACTATCTGCACAATGTTGATGACATTTCCGAGCCTCTGCTACAAAACTCTGTGTTAAGACTCATTTTGTGGTGGTGAATTATACATTTAGTGGTTATTGTATTAGTTTGTGGTTCAAATTAAAAACAAGGGCTGGCGAGGACTGCAAGGTGCGTCACAGAAGTAGATGGAGACTTTACAAGAACAAACAAATCGTAAGATGGGCTTTGTTCAAACTTGTTTCCCAGGAGCTCTGTATGAATCAACCATCATTAAATCCCCTGGTGGTCTAACCATGTGTCGTCGGTTTGCAAAACACGACAGTATTTGATGACAGCAACAAGAAAGATCTGTGAGAGCACAGCAGGCACAGCGCTGTGGTATGACATCTATGGATACTAACACTCAGAAAAAAATATTCAACTAGAAAACTGTCAGAAAAAGCAGACGAGTGTTTAAATGTATGGCATGCTAGGTGACATAACAAGCAGACTGGCCGGAGAACAATATTGAAAAGGTCACCATTGACCCTAACCCTAACTTTGATAGGTTCATAGTAGAGAAAATTGTCATCTACAGCTTCTCACAAAACCTCCCTCCCATTGCCCTCAGGCCTACTCTCCCCATTACCCAAGCGCTAGTTTCCAGTAGTTTTAATTGGGTAAATCTTGGTAAAGAAGCTTTCTACCTCTTTAGCCTGACTTTACTTTGACCTTTTGATGAGAACACAATAGAGATTGTTTATTACCACTGCATCCATACAAGCCACAGGCTGGATAATGAAAACGTAGCAGCTGTCTTCAAACGCCTGCCAGCCCTGTGGACACTGTGTTGACACTGAGAACAAACAAATGTTACCTCCCTGCAATACAACCGTTAGTTACAACATACAAATACAACTGTACTCATGTTTCGTGTGATACAGTTTTATTGACAAGTTAGCTTCGTGAACATTTGTGTTTCCACTACATCATTACAACAGTTGATGCGTGTCTAGGATGAGCCGGGATGCGTGTTTCTCCTATGTGAGTGACTGACAGACGTGTTGCGGTGGATGAAAACAGTGATGGCAGTAGTTTAAAAGCACTTATTCATCTCTTACCATACGGACACAAGGCGGTAAGAAGGACGACTGTCGCGATTTTGCAGGATTTGAAGTGTGAGGCAGCCCTCATTGTCTGCTAGTGGTGTCTTGGCTTACTCTAACCTGTCTATAGGGCTGTTGTCGGGAAGACCTTGTCTGATCGCTGCTTACGTACAATCGCTCGTTATCATTCTCACCACGTATTTTGTTGCCGAGTCGCGGCTGTGTAGTCGTTGTGTAAATCTCAAACCTTAATTTATTGTCGGAGCTTTTGTTAGTCCTGATATAATGATTTGTTTACAAGTCGGCGCAGCTGAAAAAGACAGTTGTAAGATAAATTTTGTCAAAAATTATTGTGAAAACGTTTCCCTCATTGTTTCTCCTCTACTCTTTTTCTCACCACCATCCCTTGATGTTTTTTTTATGTTGTGCATTGTTTTCACAGTCCTGCGTTGTTGTTGGACATCCAGGACATGTTTATTGTCAGGACCATTAGTGTGGTCATGCTGTAACTTTATATCAGTTTGCGCACGAGCAAAACACACACACGCATCCTCCTAGTGACAATACAAAGTCCTGTATGTGGCTGTATGTCTGTTTATTATGTACAGACATTAAAACAGAAGCCTTGAGCAGAAGCCTTGGCCAGTCTCTGTACTCACACGGCGTGAAGACTGAAAATAAAAAGCTCAGTGCTGTCTTACCAAACATGAGAACCAAACAGCTTACTCTAGGGGACTTGACAAGTTTGTAAGTCTACTTCGTCCCAGTATGAGAATGAAAGCTCAAATAACATGCTATAGAATTTTAAAAAAATGTATTTTTTTACAAATTTATTAGAATTAAAACTTTGTGTCAAACTTCCAAACAACCGTATCCAAACAACCGTATTCACGTCTTCACGCCAATATACGACAACTTTAGAGAATGAGTCACACTTTGTCCTTTATCCTTCCCGCACAAAACACAAAATGTAAACATCGTCTACTACATAAACACACCAGCTGACGACTACATCCACTTTAAGATTTAATCGGTTGGACGACAAAGGGGTTAAAGTTGTCGTTGTACCTTTTGTTCGTGACAGGCACAGGACAAAGTACTGAATAATGAAGTATCCCTTGATCGTTCTACAGCAGGACCTGTTTGTCTGACGGAAAATGTTGTCCAGACTGAATTTTGCCTCCCAGATGAATGAGCTTGTACCGGTCATGACCTTTGCTGACAAGGTGAGCAGACGTTTGATGACGTGTCTGTTGACATCCAATGTGCACAGTTTGCGAACAATCTACAGGCTTCTCTGACCTTTCTTGTATACAGAGCCGATGTGTTCTGAGACAGACTCTCTGGAGTTTCAGTGGAAACAGAAAGTAGTTGATGACCTAGACTTTCGTTGGTATGCATGTTCTCTGCACACTATACTAGTGTGGCGAACTGAAAGAACGCACAGATGAGCCAGAGAGATACCGGTAACACTATGGCAATGGCAGACATCAGACAGAAAGGATACAGTGAGACCACAAGCTGTGGTACAGTGGGAAGGAAAGTACTTCAAGTACACAGACTAACGGCCGTCGTCAGCTGTCGACCATTTACAGTTGGTGTGATTAATTAGATGATTATGGTGTGATTAATTAGAGTCTTCAGAAGCTTCACAATGTCACCAGTGTTCGTGCCTGTGCTCCAGCTTCACCCACCACCAAAGTGGAAGTAGTCTAAGAATATGCCTGATGACCAGATGAAAAGGTTTTTCAAGGTAGCTCTGAGGAAGAACATACTAACAGTGTTCTGGCTGAAATGCTAACATCAACCCAGAGGCTTCAAACCAATGACAGACAATTTTGATGAATTTGGCTTTGATGAAGCCAGCAGCAGGGAGCAAAGCTGCTACAATTTTAATAGAATCACTGACACATCTTAGCCAATACCTAAGTGTTCTATATTGCAACCTTCACAACACTGACCACAGAAGTCAACGTCCTCCAAAGCAACCAGACTGGAACCAGCAATCCTGAAGACACACCAATCCTACAGAGAAAGATTAGGAGAGCTGAAGAGAGAGAGAGAAGTCACGTGACGTTAATAATACCATAGCTTAGCTGCTCATTCAAGACAAAAAAAGAGGAAAAATAACGAAAAAAGGAGGAAAAAAGAATGCCCGGGACTAGTCAAATCTCTGGTCAAATTACTTCCAAAAGAAAAGGAACAGCACCAAAGCTATACAAAAATCAGCTGCTCACAAAATCCTAGTGATAAACAACTGTGTACTGCTGTTGTAGACAAACAAGAGATTGCTACGTGGTGTACTTACTTCATCTCGCAGACAGCATTGTAACCAAACCTACAGGGCATGTCGTACCACAGGCCATGAGGCAGCAACAGTGCACATCCTTCAGAACCATAAAGTTTGTTGTCTGGTTCGTTGTGGGCCCAGTTGCTGTACGACAATGGCTTGTGACTTGTGAGATATATCCACTGGCCTTCTTGAATGATGTCATTGATGCCCATCCAGATATACTGTCCTTGAGAGCATCAGATTGAGTCATCGACATCATTAGAATAAACAACACGTGTTACTATATATATATATACATAGTAATAGTGGTAAAGGCTGTTTCTTGTTCTTGTTATTTGGTTCCTCTCTGTGTTTTCTGTATTTGATTTATTCTTCGTTTAGTACTGTTGTTTATTCTTTTATAGTTCATATGTTATTTGTTTGTTTGTCCCTCGTATGCTGTCCATGTTTCTTCTTGTTCTTCAGCGCTAAGAGCATGCTCCTTAGGAATGTGAGTATGTGCTGTACACTTTTTGTATTCATTATTATTTATTATTTCTCTTACCCTTGTTTGTCCCTCTGCCCTAACGTGGTCCGACTAAACACACCTTGTAGGTATTTAGATGCTATGACAGAACATAACTGAAGTACTGTTTTTCTAACTATGGGTAACAACCTCTGTTGCTTTCTCTAAGTACACAAAATCCTTAATACCAAGAGAGAGGCCACAGTTTTGAGAGCGATGTGTCTAATTAGCATTTGCTCCCAGCTTTCTCACTGGTCAGACCTCTATCACTGCAAGCATTGTGTTGGAGTCCATGCTATTGCCTTTTGTACATGGTAGTGTTTGTACAAGTGTGTCTCCTATAACGAAGGACAGATATTTATCTCGATTTATGAAAGTAATGTGTAGTAACGATGATTTGATCGTCAGATACAATCGCATTCAGCTTGTTCTTGAAGAGGGCAACATATGGAGTATGTACAGTGACATACAGTCGTAAACATCACTGCCATGACATGACTTCTAGAACAATGGCTACACTGGTCTGCTGCTTGGAACCTAGTCTGTTAGTGTCTACGGTATTGTATCAAGTTCTCGGTCCTTGGGTCTCACCTCTTGACTGCCTGTGTCCAACGACTTGGTCCTGGAATCTTATTTCTCTCCCACCTTTACAATTGTATATACTGTCCATCAGCATCTGCCTCCGTCCATATCACTCACTTTCTCTCGTTCAACCGTTAATCGTCCCCAGTCCATAAAGAATCTCGACACATTTCCTGTTTAATAAATCTTGTTCACTTAGTCCCCTTCTGTTGTTGCCATCTAAAAGCTTCTAATGTGTATTGTCCAGTAATGACGGCTGTAGCTCTACTACAATATATGAACCTCCTCAGTCACTTGCTCCACAGGCCAAAGTTCCGAAGGGCTGACAGTAATGGTCTTCGTAATTATTCCACAAGCTGTGGGCTGCTCATGTAACATCCGATGTCCGCAGTCTGTACTGGATACCAGTTTGGCCTCGTGTACAATTCAACATCGCCATACCTGTCTATCGTGTTCATGGCTTCTATTCCAGTTTAATTTTCATTGCTGGTGTCGTCCTGCCAGCCTGGCATGTCACTCCGCTCTGTCCACCCCGGTTTTCTACCCAACAATCCAAGACTGAAGAGGTTCAGCCGCTGCTCGTTCTCTTTACCTGTTGCCCGTGTTTTGAATGTCCTGCCTCTGTCTCTCCCTGCAGCATGGGTGCAACAAGCTTTTACGGTCTCTGTATTGTTAACTGTGCATGGGGTGTTTACATAGGGCCATACACTTTTTCACTGGATTGTTTCAATTGTACTTATTCTTTCTTTCTTTCCTGTTGGACTGTTTGCGTCCTTTGTTTGGTGTGGGCAGCGAACTGTCGGGTGTAGCTCGGTAGCCGATGCCCCAAACCTAGTATCTAGACAGGTGTTTAAGGGCCAAATGTTCAGTTGTACGATTTCGTTCCATAAACATGTTTAAAAAAAACAAGTTGAGAGAAAGTTTATGATATATTGCAGCCAGTGAATCTGCATTATTATTATTATTATTATTATTATTATTATATTATTATTATTATTATTATTATTATTATTATTATTATTATTATTATTAAAACCCTGTCGATGGCCAGTAAGTTGTTAAAACTGTGAACAAACACATTAAAATCAGCAAGTAACAATATTTCCCTTCAGATGACCAATGGCATCCTGTGTGCACTGAACATTCACATCCTCACCTCGTCTCTTTTTCATGAAGTCAGCAACGAAGTTATTTTCTGATTCAGATGTGATCTCAACAAGTTCAGCTCCCTCCTTATTGCAAAACTCCTAAAACAAAAAAGACACATAACACAATACAGCTTTACTTATCCCAGCTGGCATTGGGAAACATGAACAACTCACAATACTATCGCACCTTTCACAACTGTACGGCCATGAGGGAGGCAACTAACACTACACTACTCAGCCCTTACTTGTCAGTCATAATTACTATTTATATGACTAATTTCTGATTGAGATTAGCAACATTACCACTGCCATCATGCAGGAGAATGTGTCGTTAAGCAAAGCGTAGCAGCTGTCCTCAAACAACTCCCAGCCAGCTGCACACGAGCAGTTCACTGCAACAGTTTCATCTCGAGATTGAAGATAGAAAAAACAGATATGGGAAGTGTCAAACCGTGACATCATCATCATCATCATCATCATCATCATCATCATCATCATCATCATCATCATCATCATCATCATCATCATCATCATCATCATCATCCATCCATCCATCCATTCATCCATGTGTTTATTCATTCCTGTAACTGCTAGTATCAGGCGACCTGGGAGGCTCTGTAGCTGCAGGATGGAAAGTCTGACTATCCTTCTAAGCGCTGATGTGGCAACTTACAAGTTACAAGGCTACTTTTCTGTTTTGATTCATAATCAACATGTGAAAGTGCCTCTTGTATGTTGTTCCAGACTTGTTTATGACATAATGGGGTATGACTGGAAGGCCCTCAAAGTGCCACTAACAAAAGATGTTGGTAACACCCTGCTTGCTACTATTTGCAACTAACAATATATTTCTGACTACGGGTTCTTTCCTGATTTCAGCCACAAGTCTTTTATAACATGTTGTGTGATTAGCAATCTCTCTAAATAGAAAGTTGATTGTACATTACACGCAGAGCTTTTTATTTTGTGTTGAATACATTGTATTAATATTTTTATCAGCACTTTATCGCAGCAAAGTTCAGATTGGTATCTACTCTGGCTTACGATCATTTTGTATGTTGTTGTTTTTATTGTTTCACTTCCACAAAGTATTTTATAATTACTGATGTCGGGTGGCAAAAGTAGTGTGAATGTCTTTGTCATGTCACCGAGATTAATTAAAGTCATAAGGACAGCGCATGTTTAAAAGTTAACCCTTGGGATAATCCTAGTCAATCGAGCTGTTGTCAGTAAATATTTTGCATTTTCTGTAATCAACCTAGTTGTTGACATGATCTCCACCATTCAGCTGCTGGATACCTGACATAACACCAGCCAAGCTCGCTGGTCTCCATGGATACCTCCCTAGGGAGCAGGTCACAGAGCGGCAGCAGCCAGAAAGATGACAGGACAAGTCTAGTAGCAAGATGCACCCTCTCTTCCACCCGACTTCTCAAATTTCTAGATGAAAGCACTACCTTCACTCTACCATTACATTTCCTGTAAGCTTCTAACATTAGTTTAGTTCTCCTTCCGACTCTTAAATGTTTTTTCCAAACTTGGGAGCAAATTCTTTGTCAGGTAAGTCATAATCTCTTTACAAAAATTTGAGTAATATTTATCAGACATTGTTTCGGAATGTGTAAAAAATATACAATGAAAAAAGAAATAATGTAATTTTTGGATTTTGCTTTTTGAACAGTTCATCTCGCTACAAGAGATTCACTATTAAATTATCGGCCTGTGTTCAGTTGCATTGAATTTTACTAACTTGTACTGTAGTCTAAAAACATAAAACACAATTTAAGACTCACCTGGCAGCACCTGCTGCTATTTATAGCATTTACAAACTGATTGCTGCACATAGGAGGGTCTTAACTTCTTTTACAAATACAAACAGCTCTTACCTCGGGAGTGTTTCAGAAAACATGCGATGAGCACAGCCAGTCCACAAGATTTCAGTTGTAACCCTGTCGCCATCTTTTGTCTGCAGCTCCGCCTCCTGCTGACGTCATAGCTGCCGAGTGAAGGAGCGTTATCTGCCCTCGTCACCTAATATCTATCTTTGCGTCACATAGCTGATGTATTTGCATCCTGTAGTGGATGGATGGATGTCCTCAACATTTAAAATCAAGGATTTTATTTATTTATTATTCTTTATGAGATGTAGGTAGCTACATCACAGGTAGCCGTGTAGCAGATGCATTTTCGAATTCCGTCTTTGTTCAGACAGAACACTGGAGAGGCGACTGAGGGCACAGACACAGGTTAGTGAGCCAGTGAGTCTTGTCAGGGAGCGTGTGAAGAAAAAAACTCTAAAACAAGTAAAATAAAAGTGAAAATAATTCTTTGCTTGTACTACCCAGTGCATTATAAAGAAATGTTCAAATACTTCTGTCTCCACACACACAGACACTCAAATTCGCATGAACACTTACGTTCTGTCAAGCACACTGACAAACAAAAAGCCGAAACCTTGTGGATACAGGGAACTTTACTTTTATTTTGTACAAAGGTAGAAAGGAAAGACCAGAGTAGCAGCTCTTGGGATTTTTCATACCCTCGAGGCATAAGACTGAAAGTGAACATTAAGTGCTAGACATTACAAAAATGATAGCGGGGATTTTGAGCAAATAATGCAAAATAGCGTACATGTTGTATCATTGTTGTTGTTGTTGTTGTTGTTGTTCAAGAAATACCCACTAATACACGAGGGCAAGGCCAAATGACATTTAAATTTCATTTATTGTCCAGAATATTTTGAACATACTGTCTAGTTGGTGTGTTTAGGAAACGTCCTCATGACACCATGGATGTGTACAGGTGTACTGCTGTCTGTCTGCCAAGACCAATACTTCGCCTCTTGCCAAGTTCTCGCTGCTAGTCTCGGCGAGCCTAAACAAAGAATGTGAATAAACCGGAAGCTTTGTAGTCTCCTGCCTCCTTTAAGTAGTTAACTAGAAAACATCGTCTGTTCATACAAGTCATACAAGTCATACAAGTTCGTGATGACACTCCATGTGACTCCATTCGTCACTGTAAGAAAATGCAAATTAAAAAAAAAAAGACAAAACTGCCTAAAACGAATTTTAAAGAAAAATCTTGTCTAACTCACCCAGAAATTGTTCTTCATGTATTCATGCACGTCTTCCTGTCAGAAATCGCTTGCCATGCTAGAGAGACAGAAACACGAGTAAAATGATGACCTACGTCCTCTGGGACAAAGAGGATTTTAAAAGCTACGAGTGCGAGGCTGATGGCGGCTTGTAGTAGGCCACCTGCGTGGACACCATTGTATTCCACAGAAGTGTTCGCAGGATGTTTGAAGGGACATCACTCACTGCTTTCTCTGGTTTCTCGTGACGTGAGTAGCGTTTACCATTAGCCTTGACATCTACATACATGTCTACAGTCAGTGAGTGTCCTCGCAGTAGAACACAACATTAGTTGGAGTTGGAAAAGAGAATAATAGAACTTTGTTTTACTCATTTTTATTCCTGTTTCCTTGTCATATTCTTGTCATATCTCAAAAGGCACATTTCCTTGCAGTAACAGACTGCCTTAATGAATTTTCATGAAAATCGATGTCGAAAACAGGTTTTCATGTTAATTATTAAGCAACATTTATTGAAGTACCTATTGAAGGCATAAACGAGGAAGATGTTGAAGTAGTTTACTCACTTCATCTCGCAGATGGCGTTGAAAGTGAGTCTACAGAACATTTCCAGCCACATGCCATTCGCTAACAACAGTGCACATCCTTTAGAGGACAGCCGTTTGCTCTTGGGACGATTGGGGTAGAAGTTGTTGTACGACAGCGGACTCTGACTTGAGAAGTACACCCATTGGCCATCTTGTATAATGTCATTGACTCCCAGCCACGCAGACAAACCTGCAGACCACCAAATAAGTCGACAGCAATATTAGGTTGATGTGTCATCTTTTTGACAATTATGCGAGGACAGGGCTAGCTGTGCAGGGTCTCCATGTGTCATTTCAGATCTTAGGTGCTTGAGATAAGAAAGAACTGATGTTCAGATATAGGTAAGTTTACCGTCTTTAGTTGTCAGCAGTTTAACGACGAAGTTATTTTCCTTTTCAGATGTGATCTCAACAAGTTCAGCCCCTTCCTTACTGCAAAAGGCCTGAGATACAAACAGACATGACAGTGAGCCATACACTGATTGTAAATACTCACATCCTAACATTTTAAAATGTTAGTTATTCCTCTTTGTTAACTTTTATAGTAAGATCTTTAATATTTTAATGAAGTGTAGGAAGACCTCTACATAATCTTCCATGACTGATGTACTGAGTATTGAGTTGACACACTGTACCACTGCACTGAGACAGGAGATGGTCTCATTCAGGAACACGTAGCAACTGTTGTCAAACTCCTGCCAACCAGTGGGACACGTGGAGCTGCCTGCAAAATAACATTACTTAGTGCTCGACACTCGGTAAACAGAAATAACATAATTTTAAAAAGTAAATTCCGCAAATGTGTAGTAAGCCATGTGCTTACCGTGATATGTAATTATTCGCACACAATCAAGACCATTAATCGCTGGACTAATGTTATGTGATTGTGTCTGCACTAAAACTGTCTGACGACCACCTTTGTCAGCCCATCGGTCCTCACCTCGACATCATACCTGTCGGCAGCCACATTCCCATGACCCCAGGACATGATTTTTTTTCTTTGCTTGTGCTTGGAACGTGGCTGTCTGTGAGCAGTCCTTTTTATTTCGTATTTAGTTGTTATTGAAAGTTCCCTGTCATACTTAACGCAGAACATTTGCATTGACGAATGACTTTTTCCTATGGTAATTTGCACACAGAGTGGTTTTAAAAATAGGTTTTACAATTTCCAAGTTATTAGTCTTAAGTACCAAAGGTATGAGTTGTCGTATGTGTTGTACATGCTATGAGTGTGAATTATATACAGTTATGCATGTAACTAAGCCATCCGCATCTCGCACAGAACAAAGGACCTTTGGAGTACCTACAGAAATCCTTAACATTTATGAAATTTCATCCTGGCTCAATGACAGTCTAACAAAATAGAACACAGTTCTTACCAGAAACAATTGTGAGGAGGACAGCCAGTGCCCACCATGCCAGTTGTAACCTGAACGCCATTTGCATCTTACGGATGTAGAGTGACAGGTGTTAATTAATCTCTTTCTTGAATATTGATATTATACATCACATGTTATCATATCTTTGTCTCACAAATGTGACGCTGTTCGTCTTGAAGATTGATTGGTCGTCGTCACAGATTGTAGGACTGTCATGGCTTACCACATCAGGAAGTGAGTTACAAACTTGTGAGAGCAGAGTGAGTGAAACGAGGCTGTTGAAGCTATGGTCAAATGTTACTGAATATACACGTGAAGATGGACAGACGGACGGAAGATGGATGTATAACGGGGTGCCATAATATCTGAAGCACTTTGACCAGTCGTGTCGGGATAACACGCCTCCACTACAGAATAGAAGGATAGAAAGGAAGACAGAAGAAGGAAAAAAAGGTAGCTTGGCACCTCGCTACTCGGCACAAATTGTTGGTCCTCTTACACCATTACTGGGAGTCATGTCCCTTGATTGCATAGGACAGAGTGCGGGTACTTAAGAGCAAGAAGACAGCAGCGGGTAGATACCACAAGATCGTGATTAATAACACACGACAATTTTTTATTAATTCTGTTACAACAGTGAAGTACAAATGTCCGCTCCCTAACCTTTAGCTGTGGAAAAATAATAATGATGATCAGTCCTCAGAGAACCCACCTTGGTCTATTAATAGCAACTTTGCTGACTTGACCTGTAGTTTGATGTGGGGTCAGCCGTCTGTTAACAACAACATTGTTACTGACTTTGATATGTGTCTGTGTGTGAGAGTAAGTGCTATACTGTGTGTGAGCTTATGCTAGGTCACGTGCGAGGTTTATGACATCATGACTGGTGTCCAGGACACGTGACACGTGTAAGACCATTGACTGAAGACCATTGCCTCAGTCAGCCTCACCAAAGGTGTGAAGACATTGATGTCTGCTGGTAGATGACAACAAGTAGTCACAGTCAACCTTCACCCACATCTTCTCTCCATTGACTCAACGCGTTCTCCCCACCCCAGTGACTCCATATACGTACCCCCGTTGCCTAGCGACGGTAGCCCCAAGAACCAATACCAGCATGGTTCAAGTCTTTGTCTCCCCTCTAGTCAGTAGCCCCAGATACCAGCACTGACATGCTACGTCTGAATTGTCTCCCCTCCAGTCACTAGCCCCCAGTTCCAGGATGGCACCAGTCGTTATTCTCTCCCTTAGACGCAATCGCTCGTCAACGTCAATAACACCAGCACGGACATCACCACGGCGTGGCTGGCTACACAACCATGGAGGCACGAGGAGCCTGTCTGAGGGGCGACTAAGTCTCTACACCGGAAAAGTGAACAATGAATGAATGAAACAATGAATATAGCGTGTGTCTCCCTTCCTCTCTATCTCTCCCTTCTATCTCTCTTTCTCTCACTAGCTTCATTCTGTCTAAGGAGCTGCAAATGGTGTCCTTGCACAGAAGACAGTTTGCCGATGGCTGGCGGACAAAAAACGGAGGGCCGGGAGGTATATGCGGGTGGGGCCAGCAGCCAGCAATTAACGGACTTGCAGGCTGTCTGTGCGTGCACGTGTCTTCACGTCGGAGTGCGCATGTGTGATTGCACGCGTGTGCGTGTGTTGGAATATGCGTGCGCATGGATAACAAGAGAAAGCGGAGAGCCGAGTGGCTTGCCCTTAACAAACACACGGAGGAAGGGGGAGGGAATCGGTGTTTTACACGGAGTCAGCAACTAAGGCTATATCACGGCAAGGCAGCCAGCTCTGTAAACAGATGTCACGTGCAGAGAAAGAACAGTTTGCCCGATATGAGAGCTGAACCCAGGACAGCCACCCTCACAGTATTGGTGACAGGCGCTGACCGTTGTGCCACCAGACCACCCGTACAGTCATAGGGGTACAGTACACACTGGCATGCTTCTTTTGATAAAACAAGGATGTTGTAGTCTTTTTACTAAAGCCTGACTTTTGTCATAACTTTCTCTGCTTAATCTCTCTCTGTTTACCACCAGCCACAGTCATGAAGCAGTGTCAGACAAGAGCACTGTCCTTACCTGTGTGCAGGCTACCTGTGTGTAAAGTGCTCCAACCTTGAACAAAATGATTCCTTTTTCAAAACCAACTGCTTTTTGAATGCTGGGTACGCCTCTTACAGAATCGTAGCTGAACGATTAAATATGCAATCATTAAGCTTTATTTCTCTTTCATGCTGCATCACATGTGCCTGGTACAAGCACAATGGAATTAGACTGACTTGATAATGTTTGTGTGTGGCAGTGATGCCCAACCTTTTTCGGCCTGCGGGTCATATCCATTTCCGACACGCGTGTCACGGGCCGCTTCATCGCAAAAATACAAAAAAAAAAAGAACAGATACCATTTTTATTAGAAACAAATTGTACTTGCCATTAATTATGTAGTTATTAGTGGGATGCCTGACTTAGCTCCCTGGGCAAAGCTTCTTCCTCCCTTTCATGTCTCCTTCAATCTTCCTTTTCTCCTCTGCCCACAGTGTTTTGTTCAGTAAGAAGCCGAGCTTTGGTGAGCACAGCTGTGTCCAGGCCGCCAGAGGTTCGCAGCAAAGGTACAGCCAAGGTCCTCAGCTGCTCGTCCTTGGAGTGATTCTGCAATGCTTCCTCACATTGTAAGGACACAGGGGCTTCCCTCATTTTTTCACAGGTACAGGAGGGCATTTTCAGTTACCACAAGGGGAATGATGCTTCAGCTTAAAAGGCATACAACTGTTCTAAAGTGGGGCAGGAGGGTTTAAGGCAGGAGCAGGGGCAGGGCAAGGGCAGCAGGCTTTATCTCTTCCACTGACAAACAACAACACAGACATCCAAGACGATTGTTGTTGCCTGTTTAGTGGTGGCGGGAGGTGTGTGGTTGGAATGGGAGCACCAGCCATCATCACTCCCCTCAAGGACGGGAACTCTGTAGGACTCGCGCTTCAGCCTGGAGTTGTCTGGCGGCCGTCAGCTGACCTCAGTTGACCCAGCGTCGGGTGTTTGACATATGCTCACGAGGGTCAAAGGTCTCTCCATCTTCAACCTTACGATCGGCTAAGACCTGCTCAATCAAAATTCACCTTCCAGCACAAAAGTTTGAACTTACTAACCACACGTTGGTTTTTTGCCGTTAACTGCATTTAACCTCAGAGTTCGGACCCAGGCAGCCAAGCAAGGACCAGCCAAACAATGTGGCTCAGCACCAGGCAGACCCTAACCTTAACCCAGTCTCACACCCCCACCACATACCCACAACCCTACCATATACCCGACACCCCACCACATACTCGCCACCCCACCACATACTCGCCACCCAACCACATACCCGCCACCCCACCACATACCCGCCACCCCACCACATACCCGCTGTCGCGTGTCGGCGATTTTTCTGCTGTCCGTGTTGTGCTTTCCGTACTGTGATGGCCTGTCGCTGGGTGTGTACGTACGGATGGGGAGAACCAAGGGACGGTTTACCGGGTCCTTGTGTAACCCTATCCGTCTCGCGAGCCCAAGAGCCCTGACTCGCGGCGTCACAGGTATCTTTTTCTTTCGGGATGGGACAGCAACCCCCCCCCCTTTCTCTTTGTCTGTTTCTTTGCTTTTCGCGCGCGTTGGGGTCCTTGGCGCGTTTTTCTGTCTTTTCTGGAGAGTCTTCATCCAGCAACGGACGGCGCCGGACGTGGGGGACGGTGGAGGACCGTGGCCCTAGCGGCCGGCGCTGGTCTCTCACCATCACAAGCCGATTTGGGTTAGTAGTCTATTTTTTTTTTTTTTTTGAGTTCTACACGTTTCCAGTCTATAGGGGTTGGAGCGCGAATGAGTTGACCTTTTTATGTTAATGACCATGTTCGCGTTTTTTTTGGAGTGTAAGACTTGTGTCCTGTTAGGATGGCTTTGTGTTGGCCGGGTCGCGGCGCATGTGGCGCGCACCCGGTTTTTACTAAATGGATTTGTGTTTTAGGACCGGCGTTTAATGGTCACATGTATGTACACTTGTGATAGTGCTAGAAGATGTTATTAGACACTGAGCAGTGTTTAGAGTGCCGCCTGTTGATTGAATGAATTGTTTTTCTCTACAGGCTTTTTTTTTTGTATATTTTCTACGTGTTTCTTCATATTCTTCATGTTGGATTCGCTCTTCGTCCATGTCGTCGTTTCTGCACGTTGCCTTTCGTGCTAATGTCCGCCATTGTGTCGACCCTGCGCCTTCATCGCCTCGTCGGCGCGTGAGCAGGACCCTGCTGCGCGAGTGTGCGGCCTGGCCATCGAGGGAGTACCTAGGGTGGAGGCCGGCGAGCAGGGACTCACGTGACCAAGGTCTACCCGGACGGGAGAACCGAGGGGGGGACAGCTGGTCCAGAGGGAGAGAGGGGGGGTCACCGCTGTAGCGGCACGCGGGCCAGAGAGGATGGGCTGCCGCCAGCGAACACCTTGAGCGGACATTCGACTTGCCACCCAGCAGTGCGTGCGGGTGGTTTGTCTTCCCTTGTTGTTTTGTTGTTTTTTTTTTTTTCTTTGCCTACTGTAACATGCCTGTGCACAGGGCAACTCTTGTATTGTGAATTATGTTTGATGCTTGCCTCCTATTAGTGTTATTTTATGTTTAGTTAATAAACCTGTCTGTTTTGTAGATTTTTGTCTTTGTCATCGTTGTTGTGTGGTCTGCGCTCAGCCTGTGGTTCGAATGGAATGTCAGCAAGCCGTCTCCGGCCGAGCGAAGGGGGTTGCGCGTTCGTCTCCGGCTGTGCGAGCGGACTTCGGGCGTGCATCTTCCGGCGGCCAGGGGGCGGTAACGCGACAAATGGTGGAGATGCGGGGTACACCCTACCCTATTATCCTCGAACCCTTGAGCGTAGACTTGTCCTGTTTTGTAACGTCCTTTGTATTTAGCTTTGGTTTTTGTGCAGTTAGTGCACAGTGTGTGAGAATGTGCGCTTGTGACAATTTTATCGGGGCTGGGAGAGCTGATGGTGTGGAACCTTCGCACCCTCACCCAAGTTTCTTTTGTTTTGTTGTGTCGGACTGCGCAAAGGCTTGCCTGTCCTTCCAGTGCGGTACGTGCTCTTGCAGTACCTCTTGTGTTTCGTTGGGACTGTAGGTTGTCTCTTTTGTCTGTTCTGGCAGCTCAGTGGTTGGTGGGATGCCAGCTGACATTGGTTTATTAGGGTTTTTCTTTTTAGTCCTGTCTTGGTCAGGGAGCGAGAGGAGTTGAACTCGCGGTATATGGAATGAATGCTAGCGAGAGAGAGGCTAGTGGAGCAGTGACTGGCGTTGAGGCCAGTGGGAAGGAGTTTTTTTTTGTTCGTTTGTTTGTGTTCCTCTAGAGGTGAGTGAGAGAGGAGGAATAGGAGTTGTAGATTTTCCTAGTATCCAGGGGAGCCAGGCCAGAGGCGTTCAAGCGGAGAGTAGGCGACTGCAGGTGGGAGACGTAGGTCTTGGGAAGGCGCGGGCACTGGGTGGCAGTGCCGTGTCACTGCAGCCGGCCGAAGAGGGCGAGAAGCGAAGGCTGGCTGGAAACGGAGAGCCGTTTCTTCAGGATAGGAATCTGCTGCAGATAGAGGAGTGATAGGGAACTCGCGCCAGCTGTCGAGAGCGGGCAGGTATGGAGTGGCGGCAGTGATAGAGAAGAGTGTCGGTGCGAGGAGATGTTGATGTCCCCAGGGCTTGCTGTGTGCTTCCCTGAGGTGGTGCGTCCCTCCCGCACCTCGAGCCTCGTGGGTGCGAGGAGATGTTGATGTCCCCAGGGTTTGCTGTGTGCTTCCCTGTGGTGGTGCGTCCCTCCCGCATCTCGAGCCCTGCGTGGCGCTCAGGACTGGGCTGTGTGCCTTTTTTCTCCCCGGGGTGGGGACGTGTCCTGGAGCGGCTCCACCTTCTCCGGCGTGTTCTGCGTGCGGCAGAAGCAACGCGTCACTGGCCGTCGGGGGTCAGTGGAGAGTCCTACTAAGGATATAGTAAGAGGGCGTGTCTTAAGTTGGGCGTGCACGAACATTTTTGTGTGTGAATAGGTGTGGTGTTGATTTTTTTTGAGATTTTTTTTTTTTTTTTTAAGCTTGTACGCTCGTCTGAGGATGGTTGGGTTTTTTTTTTCTGATGTCACGTAGGCGATTGTTGTTCCGTAAGGTCGTGGAGGCCTGGCCGTCGTGCATTCAGGTTGGCTTGTTTGTTGTGCACTACGAGTCTGGAATAGGCTCCATCTTTGTATTCCCTTTGGAGGGAGATATTTGAGTTTTGATGTTGTCTAGGCTTGCTAGCAGCGTGGGTAGGTTTGATGTTTTGGCATGTTTTTGAGTTTCTGCCGGTTGTGGGCGTGGCACTCTGTGAGTGGTTTTCCTTTTTAGGGCTTGCCTTCAATCTTGACACGCGATGGTTTGGAAACTTCGCGAGGCTTCGTCTTAAGGAGGGGGATATGTCGCGTGTCGGCGATTTTTCTGCTGTCCGTGTTGTGCTTTCCGTACTGTGATGGCCTGTCGCTGGGTGTGTACGTACGGATGGGGAGAACCAAGGGACGGTTTACCGGGTCCTTGTGTAACCCTATCCGTCTCGCGAGCCCAAGAGCCCTGACTCGCGGCGTCACAGGTATCTTTTTCTTTCGGGATGGGACAGCAACCCCCCCCCCCTTTCTCTTTGTCTGTTTCTTTGCTTTTCGCGCGCGTTGGGGTCCTTGGCGCGTTTTTCTGTCTTTTCTGGAGAGTCTTCATCCAGCAACGGACGGCGCCGGACGTGGGGGACGGTGGAGGACCGTGGCCCTAGCGGCCGGCGCTGGTCTCTCACCATCACAAGCCGATTTGGGTTAGTAGTCTATTTTTTTTTTTTTTTTGAGTTCTACACGTTTCTAGTCTATAGGGGTTGGAGCGCGAATGAGTTGACCTTTTTATGTTAATGACCATGTTCGCGTTTTTTTTGGAGTGTAAGACTTGTGTCCTGTTAGGATGGCTTTGTGTTGGCCGGGTCGCGGCGCATGTGGCGCGCACCCGGTTTTTACTAAATGGATTTGTGTTTTAGGACCGGCGTTTAATGGTCACATGTATGTACACTTGTGATAGTGCTAGAAGATGTTATTAGACACTGAGCAGTGTTTAGAGTGCCGCCTGTTGATTGAATGAATTGTTTTTCTCTACAGGCTTTTTTTTTGTATATTTTCTACGTGTTTCTTCATATTCTTCATGTTGGATTTGCTCTTCGTCCATGTCGTCGTTTCTGCACGTTGCCTTTCGTGCTAATGTCCGCCATTGTGTCGACCCTGCGCCTTCATCGCCTCGTCGGCGCGTGAGCAGGACCCTGCTGCGCGAGTGTGCGGCCTGGCCATCGAGGGAGTACCTAGGGTGGAGGCCGGCGAGCAGGGACTCACGTGACCAAGGTCTACCCGGACGGGAGAACCGAGGGGGGACAGCTGGTCCAGAGGGAGAGAGGGGGGTCACCGCTGTAGCGGCACGCGGGCCAGAGAGGATGGGCTGCCGCCAGCGAACACCTTGAGCGGACATTCGACTTGCCACCCAGCAGTGCGTGCGGGTGGTTTGTCTTCCCTTGTTGTTTTGTTGTTTTTTTTTTTCTTTGCCTACTGTAACATGCCTGTGCACAGGGCAACTCTTGTATTGTGAATTATGTTTGATGCTTGCCTCCTATTAGTGTTATTTTATGTTTAGTTAATAAACCTGTCTGTTTTGTAGATTTTTGTCTTTGTCATCGTTGTTGTGTGGTCTGCGCTCAGCCTGTGGTTCGAATGGAATGTCAGCAAGCCGTCTCCGGCCGAGCGAAGGGGGTTGCGCGTTCGTCTCCGGCTGTGCGAGCGGACTTCGGGCGTGCATCTTCCGGCGGCCAGGGGGTGGTGACGCGACACCCGCCACCCCACCACATACCCGCCACCCCATCACATACCCGACACCCTACCACATACCCGCCACCCTACCACATACCCGACACCCTACCACATACCCGCCACCCTACCACATACCCGCCACCCCATCACATACCCGACACCCTACCACATACCCGCCACCCTACCACATACCCGCCACCATCACACTTGATGCTACAGTCGCTAAGCATATCTGCATGTGCGGACTAAGGCAATGTACTCTGTATGTGTTGTTGTTTATTTACTCAGCCTGCCCTGTCGTACTTGGTGACTAGATGTTCTGGGTGACACGGAGGGCTGAGGACACCAGATGACTGGCAAGTGGGGGAAGTCGGTCTATAGGAAACTTCAATGTTTAATGATTAATCTCCTCTCGCTGCGCCCGATGCCCCAAACCTCTTCGTCATTGGCAGCAAGACCTTTAGGATCTGGCTCTCTCCCTCAACAACTACACCAGTCCATAAAGCACACCACGAGAGGGGAATATTGCGAACATTTTATTTCACTCCTGCTTAGAAACATGTATTACTTAGAGAAGCTGACATTGTTACTCCAGCTCACCTCTCAGCCCTTCTCGACACGTGACTATTGTTGTGACATCTTTGTCTTTCTCAAGTGAAAGTGTAGAATAAAAAGCGAATCATGTGATCCCTCTGTTTTTATTGACACGCTTTGGATGCCACTGAATGGATGTGAGATGGTCATGTTGTTCATCTCTATATGACTACTCATTGCCAGGAGACATGGAAACACAGATCGGTAATTCAGCTTGTGTCCAGCAGAAGTAGAGGCTGAAGACTATTGTGTAAGATGGCCGCCTACGGTGCTAGCAGCCAAGCACGTGACTTGACACATCATCAATCCCCCTAACAATCATAACAGACACACCAACAATCACACCACCAGCCACACAAACAACAAGTGTATCAACAAGCAGAGTCTCCACATCTGTAGAATGCTCTTTACTGCTGTTTAAGTCAACTTTGCAAGCCCCAGCAATGTAGCTGCTCTTGTCCGTCAATCTTTATTCACGGGAGGCAGACTGAAAAATATTTCAATAAATTATTGGGAATTCGGTGACCTCCAATCATCACTGAGTCACTCAGAACTCTAATTATTCTTGCACTGCTAAGGTCACTGATACAATTGTATTAATCCACAAGGGCAATTACATGTAAGATTTCTAGGTGCTTGTACTTTGGCAAGATTAACGGTCGGTACATTCATCTGCCTGTTAAATGCAGGATATATATATATGTGTGTGTGTGTGTGTGTGTGTGACCCTTCACGACGAAATGAGTCTTAAGTCAGAATATTGAGATTTGCCAAATTTCTTTTTTTTTTCAAAATTACAGGTTCTGAACTCTCTTTTAATACAAAAGTGTTCAGTCCCTCTGTTTGGCTCCCTGGACCTTGGAACAGCGACAAGACTATTTTTATTTTCTAGGGAGAGGACGTGAAGATTGAAAAAACAAGTAAAGCGACTCCCAGTGAAGTAGCCAGTAAGCCTACACAGATGATAGTCATCGAGGGTAAACTTGAGAGCTTTACACAAAATGACTTTTAAGTGACAGCGGTCCGTGTGAGCACAAAGCCACCCGTTGACATGAGAGCCAGTGTTGTTGTCGGCAGCACCCACCCGAGTCACGGTGGAGACAGAGACATTTCTTTGAACTCCTGTAGGCATCTGACCTATGTCTCGAGTTTGTTACGGATGGAGGGAAAAATCACAACAAAGTCAGTCCACTTACTTCATACATACCTGGAATCTTCTTCTGTCGCTTCACACTTTCCATCATCGGATGGGAACATAAATATATCAAAATGTACGACTTTGTAAGAAAGTTATAAAGATGTATATTCGTTAAATTGTTTTGTATGTTCATATTTCCGCTGTATATGTAATCGAGTGATTACTACTGTTCATATTTAGCCGATGTTTAATTAAGCTGCTTTCTTCCTTACTTCTGCCTTGTTGTCTCTTCGTTTAATTGATTGCTAGTTTGTCTTTCAAAATAAATACCGTGAAGATCAATCAAGCAGCCCCAACAAACCGGTGCAAACGAGAACCTGTGAAGTCGTCATCAATATCCTTATGTTTCAGTAAATACTAGGGATAGTGACAGAAGGAGGAACATGTAATAATAAGAATGTCAGAGAAGTATGAAAGTCGCTGTTTAGTGTACTTACTTAGTGTAACTCACAAACAATATGGAAATGTGCTGAGCATGGAATGTCATTCCAGTAGCCATCATCATGTAAGAGTGCACAACCTTCTTTACCTCCCATGTTATTGGGCTCGTGTGCCTCCCACTTGGAAAATGTTATTTCCTTGAGACTCCTGAGGTATATCCAGTGACCTTCTTGTATGAGGTCACTTATTCCAATCCAGACATCTTCACCTAGAGGCCATAAAGCAAATTCATCCATGTAAATAAAATGCTCATATTTTAAGCAATGCTGGTCAAAACACGAATGTTTACAAGACATCCAGGTGGACACCACTGGGTAGCTTCCAACATCTTTATGCAGAAGTCATAAATAAAAAGTATTAGAATGACCTCTTAGTATTTGCATACCTTTTACAGCTTACAACCTTAAAGGTCAGGCCTTTTACAAAAGTTTTTCAAGTGTAAACAACTCACCTCCTTTACTTTTTACCAGTTCAGCAACAAATTTGTTTTCAGCTTCAGATGTTATCTCAACAACATCAGCAGAGTGTTTATTACAGAAAGTCTGGATCACAAATGATATAGAATGTTTATTATTAGTTTAGCGAAATGATATGTGCTAGCATCTTCCTTCAATTTTAAGCCATCCTTAAATAGTTTTGCGTAAAAGCATTAGATTAAATTTGTTTTTTCCTTGACAATAATAATCATACATATTCATCGGAGATAATAATTATTAAATCTGGTTTGGTATCTTCTGATAAGTAATTACAAAGATGATATGAATTGCACTAACACATTCACACACGTTGGTCCATTCACACAATTTCACAACAACAATAGAAGCAAAATTGCACCCAGGTCAGTGTTAGGCCATCATGACAAACGGCTACTGTCCTGTCTCCACGACACTTTCACAGGTGACAAGGGGTCATAACCCTCGTTACTCCCTGTCAAATAAACACGTTTATCTGACTTACTACCTCTTGCTGTTGTCAAGGTAACCTGCACGACTTAATTAGACATGAAAAGTGAATTTACCACTGCATCCACGAACTTGACCTTGTCAGTACCGAAGGCGTAGCACGTGCTTTGAAAATCCTCCCATCCAGCCGGACACAAGGACTGCGCTGTGAACATCTGTTAACTTAATTGTCTGTAGCTTTCACAAATATGAAAAAATGAATTAAAATGGATTCAAAACGATGTTCCTCCTAGTGAAATGTATTTTAAAATCTCTTTACTCATAAAAAAATTTAGGGAAATAAAGTAAGACTTTCAAATTGTCTAATAAACACGTGACAGTCTTTGAAATGTATCATTTTATGAGGAGGCGTATATCGGCAGCAGCAACTGTTGAAGTCTATGTGTTTGCTTGTTTAGTGAACAAGGTATAAACTGATAACAACAGACACCGTTTATGTTATTTTCATGATTGGAATGAACACATTGAGCTTCATAAATGTTGGGAGGTTTATGCACAGAGAGATACGCACTCTCCAAATTCTGCTGTTGTTCTTGCCATTGCCATGGGAAAATACTACAATGAAATGTTTTTATTCTGATAATGTCGTCCATTGTTTACAACGGGGTGAATTTAATTGTCCTGTCGAACATTGGTGGTACTGTGAACTATTTTCCATGGTACGAAAGCAGGAGCTTATATGGGCACTGCAATGTATACTAATAATGTTGTGATATTATGATATAGCAAGTTGTCTCCCTTACCGACCGAGTACTTGATGGCGCTGCAGAAGAAGGCGGTGACTAGTGCACGTGATGTCAGCCCTGACCAACACATTGTCTTCCAGAACCTTGTGCGCTCATCGAATGTTTGGTACTGTTGTCAGTGACACTGATGTCACTCGTCGACAATCGGCTCCTTGCGTCACTGATATGATTGTCTTAGATTGCTGTTAGCAGATGGGGGTAGGTGGCGCTGACTGTCACGACCACGTCACACTCTGACGTCACCGCCTCACACGCGGTGTTCACGCGCATTCTAACAACACAAAACAACGATCTGTCTCTTGGCTTCTCGTCTTTTTTTACTATAACAACCCGCTGTTACTTATCCTCTCTCTTGGTGGATAGATAGCAACAGGTCGTACACACACACAGACAGCAAAATAAAGACTACCACCTACAATGAAGATACACAAGCTTTTCTCAAAACTGACTCACATAGACAGGATATTCACTCGTCCATATCATCCCACAGTACATTTCTAACTCATTCAGTCCTGTACCAAGAAACGGAGCGCCGCCCTGGCACTCAGTCCAGAATACAAGTGGCCTCCCTGTATATAGTAATATATAGTTATAGTAAGTTTAAGTACACTTACTGTTACTGTCCACAGTGTCACTTAGACGCACGAAGAAAGTCAGACATAATCTCTGCGTCAGGAACGCTCCCACTCAGTCCACGACTAGCGTACAGGTTCACTTACACACTTTCTACACACACCAAGATACACATACCACCAGGCTCTCCGCAGCTGGCACTAACACACTCCAAACTGCTATTCCCAACTCCGCCCTGGACGCCCGACATACAACGCAACTGGAGGACTTCCCTCCCTTGGCCCAGGACAACGCCTTCGTCTAAGCAGACTCTCCCTTGTGTAGTTGTCGCCCCCTGGGTGGGTCCGGCCTGCCTGGGAGGCTTCGGGCCTTGCCGCCGTTCTGGACTCCACCTGCACACTTCGTTCACCTCAGTGGGTCCCTCAGAAGATCCTCGGCTGGGCAAGCATCTTAGCTCACTTATCGCCGGTCCCTGTAACCACACGTACAGCAACACCTCCCGTCTCGGCGGTTCGTTGGGAATCGCAACTCCCCGTTCACCCAGCCAGACACATACATCACACAATTTACATCATACACCACAAACATACATCACACAATACAAATCATCCATCACATTGCTTACATCACATATCACATCTAATACATTAAACATCTTACCCGAACAATACACATCATGCATTACACTTCATACATCAAAAATCCAGACACATATATCGCACAATACACCTCATACATCACACAATACATCACACAATACATCATACACCACACAATACACATCATACATCACACAATGCATCACACACCACACACATACATCAAAGAGGACACCACACAAGGCGGACACTCAGCTGACAGACTTTAATAGACAGAAGTTTCCAGTTTTATTTCTTTCACTCAACGTTTCGCGTTAGCTTTTCTCGCTCAAGACCTTCCTGTCGAGTTCTGTGCCTTTCTCGAACTTTTGTATCATCACTTTTCTGCCATCTGAAATAAAGTTGTTAAATGTCAGTCAATGTTTTTTATTCAATTAAATCCTCTTATTGTCATAGCTATTTGCACCTTTGTTTCTGTAACATCTATTTTTTACCTGGTGGGGTTGTTAGCCCTACCACAACCTACTGTACCTCTAGGTGAGGTGTCCACCTTAGTCGCCTCTTACCACATGTCTGGCTGGATGGCAGGGCCCCTATTCCCTGGAGTAAATACTTACTTTGTGCTTACAGACAAAGGTGAGTCTCATGCTGCACAACGTGTCCTTCCACACTCCGCCGTCCACCGTGGCGCAGTTCATGCCAGGTTTGCTGTGTGGTAGCCCTTGTCCCCAGTTGGTATAATTTACCCTCGCACCCGAGGTCGCTGACACCCAGGTTCCCTGCTGACCCATGTCAGTTATCCCTAGCCACAACGGGGCTACGAAAATAACAAACAATGTGAGCTCTTGATATGATAAATCAAATGGATTGTTATATACATTGCACCACTACATTCCTCCTGACGCCATCTTACTTTAGTAATGTTAATGTTGCATCAGTATCTTATTTTCTTTTAGAAAAATAGTATGCTTATCTATAGAAATGAGAATCATGTTTTAATTTTATTTAAAAAATCCTTTTCTTATTAAGACAAACAAGAAAATTAAAAACTATGTTGCTGCTCTTAGACCTCTTAGCCTTTTCAATATTGCTCCTTAAACATGGATCCTCTTATGGAGACGAATTATGAAGAAAATTCTACGATTTATATATTTTCATTTTGTAACTAATTAGTTATCTTCTTATTTCCCGAAATAACTTACTCACCATTTTTACCTTTGAGTAGGGTACTAGTGAAAGAATTCTCGCTGGACGAATTTATTTCCAGAAGATGGCCCTTATAAATGCGACACATTTTCTGTTTCGTAAAACAGAACAAAACATCGTGACATCCATATTGTCTGGGTTAGTGTTGTCAGAACACTCGTGTTTTCTTGTGTCTTACAAACTGCACAGGATTCAAATATACACATTTTGTAAACTCCGTTTTATTGCCAATTTCCATGTATGAATGCCAGTAGCGCAGAGAAGTTATCATTATAAAGAAAAATACCAGAAGGCAAAAAGAAACAACTAAACTATCTGACAAATCATTGGCTACACACATCACGATAATAATATAGCTTTGGGGACTAACTAAGGCATTATTTCACTTCCCCTGCTTGACAAAGCATCTTTAACACAAGCATGCACACGTACGCTTTCTGAAACAAATTTAAAATATCATAAACTCATTTAAAGAAAAGGCTTACAACCCAGTGTTGTGTATAAGGGAATTGACTTAAAGAATTGTCTGAAGGACCAGCGTTCCTATCCATCCTAGAAACATTTTCGTATCACAAAATCATTTATGCATGGACATGAACGATAAAGTTTAAAGTCGACGGTCAACTCACGAGAGCTTCTCTCCAAGTGATGTGCACGTTAATAAAGATGTAGCAGTTTTTTTCAAAAGCACTCCAGTGACCTGGACACTTGCTGTAAACTGGAAAAAGGTACCCGATGTTAAGTGTATTGCACACGGCACGTGACAAGGACTGTAAGCCGCCAATGACAACATTTTGTGGACACCTGCTTCACAAGACATCTCGTAATACTTTGTTAAGTTACGAAGCTTCGTTGATATGTTGGGTTGTCGGAAAAGTCGTGACACATGTTTGCAGTAGAAGGTACTAGTTTTATTTTGGAAAGACTAGATTCGTTAATGTAAGTCATGTGACAGATGACTGTTCTAGCTTCATTCTAAAACAACAATTAAGCGATTCGGTTGAATTTTGGAGATTTTACCACAAATTGAAGATGGAAGACCAAGTTGTGGATTTTCTCCATATTTTACTTCCTTGGAGGGAAGAACGCGAGTCCAGCTTGTAAAATGTTGCAGAAGGTCCAGGGTCGCCAGGCTTTACTAGGAGGTCAGTGCCGATGATGGTTCACGAAGTTCCGTGCTGGTGATTTCAATCTCAAGGACTCTCTTCAGTCTTGGAGCCTTAACGAGGTTTATGACGTCACAATAAAGGTATCGATGAAGTAAAGCTCACGTGACATGACACGAGAGATTGCAGAAACATTGAACACTAATCATTCAAGCGTTTGGTACCACGTGAACAAGACTGGGATTCGTAGGCAGGCTCGACATTTGGGTTCCTCGTGAACTGACAGACGGTCGTTTGACGCTGCATCTACACATCTGTTATTTGTTTATTAAGCGTAAACAACTATTTTCTTTCTGAAGCGACTGATAACTGGCGATGAGCAGTGGATTATTTACAACAACGGGTACGTAAAGAATCTTGGCTCCAACACGATGATTCGCTTCGTGTTATGAAGCTTTGTTGACATACAACACAGCAGGGTGTCACTAACTGCATAATGTACAGCCAGTGGTCACCCATAGGAATACATTTTGTAATAAGTTGGTAGTTATGCAAATCAACCCAATTCAAGAATATTAAAAGAAAAAGCCGAAGTAAGAGAGATGGTACAGACACTACTATACTCTCTTGTTTTGCCTGTATGTTAAATCAAACATTTAATTAAAGTTATTTAAATGCAGGGTCATGCTGGGTCCAATGCCACCAACATAGGGCTTCATTTGTGAAAATACGGTATTTTTATTCAAGAAGCCAACAGTTCAACAGATGTAGGCTGATCTAAACTGTGAACGCATTTCATTTGTGACTGATAACGAAAATTTTAAACATTGTGGTTGTAAAAAGTCTCACCTGGTGCGTACGTGACAAGCAACATGCAGGTGACAGCTACTACAGACTTCAGCCTCATTCTCGATCTTCTTCTTCAGCACCGACAGCAATGTGGCGACTGTTGAGCTGTCCCACTGTCAGCAGCAGTTTGTCTACAACTGTACATTATCGTTGACGTGGAATAAGATAATTGTGTGACGTGGTCAGGTGAATCCCCTCATACAATGTATGTCAGGCCACAATCAACTGACGGAAACAAATTTTCTTTGTGGACGTACTGCTGCATGCACGCCATTGTTTTTTGACAAGCGCGGGGTCGAATGCCCGCGAATAAAATTTCGACCGGTATTTTAAAAAATAACACCTATTAACCTATAATAAAGACAACTATCTGTGGTACTTCTTTTAAACAGCATATCAAAATTTACGCAGTGTAAATTTAAGAAATACAGAAATGAAATGAAAGACTGCAATTGTGTGGGACAGAGAATTTACAAATCGGGAAGTAGATCAAAATTAGAAATTAACAAAACAATATTCACACAATATATGCAAACTTAAGTACCAAGCAAACATATATTTCATTAGAATATATATTAGAATTTAAATGTCGCTGGTTTTTTTCTCATTTTCGGTTGTTTGATTACAAACCCATGTTGAATTAAGTAACCGGCTACCGACAGGCGCTTGATCACCTGAACCTTCGCCTAACTGGTTGAAAAGTTTGCTTTTATTTGATTAAGGGACGTAATCTATAGTGGAACAATTCCTAAAGGCTAGAGTAGTTGCCTCCCTCAATTAATCATTTATTGAGGCAAAGAGCGATGTTCTATGATGCTACCCTACTTGTAAGTGTGTACGACCTGTCCAGGACCACAGTGAGAGCGGTTGGTACAGAACTGAACCACCCATGGAGGAGGAGTTTCTCCCCCAGCAAACATCAACACTTTTAGGATAAGCTGATAATAATTGCTGTTTTGTCGTAATTTATATTTCTAGGAACTATTTCCATGTCTAATTTATTATAATTCCAGTTCAAATAAGTAAATACTGCAAAGAGTTTTTCTGATCAGAAACAAATGAACACTTCTCTACCGGCTAAACTTTCCAAACTGTTTGGTAAGTTGACAGTAAATCGAGGTCAGTCTTGAGAAGACTTATTCCCTTAAAATGTTTGCACCCTGTTACTCTCATTCTCGACTTTGAACAGCAAAGCACCATCAAATTCTGACTACAACACACTTACTATAAGCTTCACAACTGTAATACCAATATCTTTAGTTCACATCGTGCAATCCTTACCTCACAGAAGAAGTAATCATTAAGAAGACACTGGTGGTGATAGACGAAAGACAGGACTGGCAAGTTCTACAGCTTCTTGACCAACTGAGCGATAATCACATTAGATTATCCTGTTCATTCAAAAGATAGAAAACCTATTCACTAGCTGACGACTGCAATGCACTTAAAATAACACAGACCTCTCCTGATGAGACCTCTGCTGACCTCATATCAAATATTCAAATAGTCAACGAAGCTAAAACAGAAAGTTGAAGCACAGCTGTTGGTGTTAATTGAAGCCTCACTTGCTCTGTGATTAAGCAGCAGATGTTGCCTTGATAATACAAGAAACCACATCCATACACAAATAGTTTACACTACCTGGGGTGACCGCTACTTCACCCTGTGACCACAGCACAGACAGGTGTACACGGGAGTTCACAGTGCGGTGTTCAAACACAAACAACTATTAATCTCCTATAAAAACAAATCATTTTCAGCCGTTCTATAATAGCAACATTTGTTATTGTTAGGTATGCCATCATTGATCGTCTGGATAGGTATCAGATAGGTATTATAAGTACAGAGATTCACAGATTTATGTTCCGGCCGTCAAACATTGAAACGATTTTCATTTCTTTTCGAATTGTTTCTCTTTCTTTTTCTCTCTCCCCCCATCACACACACACACACACACACACACACACACACACACACACACACACACACACACACACACACACACACACGCGCGCGTACAGGTAAATTAACAGGTAGAGCGTAACGACTAGACAAAGAAGGGAAGAGGAGGGACAGGTAAATTTTCAACTTACGGACCTCAGATCGGCCAAGAAAGCTTTCACTGGAGGCAGCGCAGTTAGCTAAGGACCACGGGAAGGATCGTGAACCTTTCATTATTAGTTGTAGAGCAGGACTTGGTGCCGGCAGAAATGTATTTCAGTAGGAAGGTGCTAAGAGAAATCTGTTGCAACTAATCTGTTGAAAAGAAGAAAACGTGGGCAAACTGTGAAATGCTACAATATGTATAACCTTTGCCGTTACATGGATAGTCACACGTGACCTACAGGCTCAACAGTGATTCACCACAAGCGCTGACAATGAAGTGATAGAGGCTCGGTTCTCCAACATCATCAATCAGCCTTGACTACCTACCCATAGGCGATGTACGTGTCCAGTCTCAAATAAAACAAAGGGAGTGAAACCGCTTAGAGTAAATAAATATGACTGCCATGATTTAGTTCCCTTGTCACCGTGCGAGGACGAAGTGACTGTTTCGATGGTGAAGTCTGTGACTGCCTCAGCTTGTTGCAACTGCTACAGAATGGAGGATTTCTAAAATGGCAAATCGTCTTTTCCTTAAAATTTATTCTCACTAAAAAAGAAATATCCTCCAGCTACACCTGTCTGGGTGAGTCGTAGTCTGGAGTAGGTTCCTCTCGGTAACTCGTAGCCCAGCAACACACGTTATATTCAAGTCCTTGCTCCATGTAGTCAGAACTTATAATGAGGGTTGATGATGATGGTTGATGATGATGAATAGGCTAGGAAGGAACTAAAGAGAAGCCAAGGAAGAGTACACACGACCATCATGTGCCAGTAATGAGCGCAAAGGAGGGAAATCAGAAAATCACGTGACATTACATCATAGTCAGATATTAAAACAGATGCAGCTATTAAAAACTATCTACACTATTATGGTCAGCAAAAGTCTGTGTTCGTCGAGGTTTTTAAGGTGCAGTTACGGTAAATGGAGATGAGAGTTGTGTCCCTTCGCCTAACAAGGATTGGCTCCCCTTGATTTCGTTTGTTTTGTGCTCGTGCTTTGAGTTGCATAAAAGTGTTTCTGATCTTGTTCAGCGTAATCAGTCCGCCTTTGGCTGAGATACTGCGCTTTATAAATTTCTACTTATTTTTATTATTGTTGTTATCATCATCATCATCATCATCATCATCATCATCATCATCATCATCATCATCATCATCATCATCATCGTGAAGGTGCACCTTATTGTCATCATCATCATCATCATCATCATCATCATCATCATCATCATCATCATTCTGTGTACTATTATGACTAGTTCAAGTGGATGTTGGTCACATTTTGCAGCTATGAGCTATTCCTGAAGGAGACTTTAGGTCACTTTCGTTGAGCAACAGTTTCAAGGACAGTTCAATCAGAAAATTCCAGATTCAATCACGGAAAAGCTGCGGTAGGTCCTGACGGATGATTTACCGTGTATAGGTAGCTGCAATTGTCCTGTAGTTTCTCTACAACAGGGTACTTTGACTCCCTGGGTTCAAATCTCCTTCCCGGTCACTCTGTATGTGTGGCGTATGTCAGTGTTCGCAGGGCCGGGTGTCGGGTGTGGTTTGGTTTTATCCAGGCACTCAGGCCTGTCCCCTCAAGGCCAGAATAACGGTGTGCCCTCTCCAATGTGCCCGAGGAGTGGACTGGTCGTCTTGTTCAGATGCTGTTCACTATAGCTGGAGAAGTGTGTGTGGCGGACCTTGTCAGGCACTGCGTCCATCCGTGAGCTTACCCGACATCTAATACACTGTTCAACACTGAAATTACATCATACATCATACACCACATAATACACATTATGCATCACACAACACATCACACAATACACATCATATATCACACAATACACATCATACATCACATCCCATACATCACACAATACACATCACACAATACACATCACACAATACATCACAAATCACACAATACACATCATACATCACACTCCATACATCACATAATACACATCACACATCACACAATACATCACAAATCACACAATACACATAACACATCATACAATACACATCATACATCACACTCCATACATCACACTCCATACATCACACAATACATCATTTGATGTTTTTATTTCTTTCTCTCAACGTTTCGGGTTAGCTTTTCTCGTCAAGACCTTCCTGTCGAGTTCTGTGTTTGTCTGGACATTTTGTTATCAAAACTGTTCTGTCACCTGAAATAAAATTATCGAATGTCATTCAATGCTTTTCGATGAAAAATCCCATTGTTTCATTATCTTATCTATTGGCGCATTTGTGAGTACTTAGGGGAAGACAGTGGGAGGGAGAGAGACAACGAGTAAAGGTAAAAACCTAGTAAAAATAAAAAGTATTAGTGAAAATGGAGGTGAACAGAGAACACAAAAGGGTGGATGGACAGAATTTATTCTGACACGAGAAGTTGTGACAAATGAATATTGTTCAGCCTGTTATTGTAGCCAACAATGATAATTATGATAAAAGCGCGATTTTCGGTCCAAATATTGAGAGTACACACTGACGATTGACTGTACACACTGAAGGTTGTTACAGACCGTGTGTAGTCAGGAGCACTTACACACTTTACCGTGTCACATGAATACCCATATCTCTGTACATCACATACACATGTTCACCTGTACAGTGAAGGACACTAGTCACAGGTAATCACACAGTGACAATAAACAGTGTATCCCAGTAATACTGGTGCCATAGCAACACCGAGGTGTCTGAGGGACTTACAGATGACTGGCGAGATGCTCACCTGCCGCTCGCAGACGAAGGTGAAGTTGAGTGTCCTGCACGTGTAGGCCTCCCAGATGCCGGCCCTGCTGAGTAGTCCGCAGTAGTTCTCCCCGGTGTTGTCGTAGGGCTCTCCTGGGGCCCAGTTGGTGTAGACTACTGGCAGGCTGGTCGACACTAACAGCCACACTCCAGTCTTGGCAATGTCGTGGATCCCCAGCCACGCCCACTCAACTCCCAAAGAAACAGTAATGTAAGCTCTTAGTGTCGTTAGTTGACAGGTGTGTTTGTAGAGACTTCACCAGTGTCTTCTAGTGCCATCCTACTTTCTGAGTTTTCATGCTGCAGCACCTATTCTGTTTGCTTTAGAAAATGGCGTGCTTATCGAGGAAAATTATAATTATTTTAATTACATAAGAATTCCTTTGTAATTAGGATAAATAAGAAAATTAAATATTTACTTATGTTTAGTATTGCTCTTAAAATTATTATTCCTTTGAATATTACTTGTAAAAGATATATGCTCTAGAGAGGCACAATTACGAAATACAATTAATGAAATTTGTGTTATGGATTACTTATCTTCTTTGCCCCCAAAATAACTTACCTTGGTTAAGTTCGAGTAGGTTTCTGACAAAATCATTCTCTTGTTTGGAAGTTATTGAGGCAAGAGCGCCATTCCGATGTCTGCAGGTTTGCTGATTCGTAAACAAATCAAAATCCATTTTACAACCAAATCGTATTTGTTGTCTTAGTCAACTCGTGTTTTTTTGTGTCTGAGAAGCTCCTTGCGATGGAACTATACAACGTATGACATTTGCATGAAAACATTTGTAAAGCGAGTTGTGCTGTGTGAATGCCAGCTCTAGGCGCCATGAACACCATCTTGACTGGGATGCAGTTTAGTCATGAAGGACAAATGCAGAAGGGAAGAGGGAATGTTAAAATATAAACGGCTTCACACATTACGACTCTGATAACATTTGGTGATATTTCATTTTTAATGAAACTAGGGCGTTGTTGCCCATACCATGCTGGACCAAACCCTTTAATACAAACACAATTACGTTTTCTGTAACAACTTTCAAATATCAGAATCCCGTAAAAAGGACATTGCAGTGTTCTGTATTAAGAATGGACTTAAACATCATCGTTGACTTCCACACGTGTCAGTACCATGATAACCTTATAGACATTAAAGTCAGTTTAAGTCGATGATCAACTTACATAAGCACTGAACCAAGAAACTTGACGGTTAATGTACAGGTAGCACTTGTCGTCTAGAGCCTCCCAGAATGTTGGACACTTGCTGTAGACTGAAAACAAACACAGCCGATGCTAAATTCATTGCACACGGCACGCAGGAGGGACTGTGAGCCGCCAGTGACAACATTTTGAGGAAAACTCATTCACAGAACGTTCACAGCAACCCTTTAGTTCAAGAACGAGGCAAGCAGACGATGGCTGCACCATCACTGTAGTCTGTTATAAGTAATTACAATAAATAAAAGTGTTGGTGGGGGGGGGGACTACGAGGGCTCGTGATTTCCGGCAATCCCAGCGTGCCCCTGTAAAAGTGAGCCGTTCGAGGCTTCCTGTCTCCTCCTACACCACCATGACGCCACTTTTTCTCCCTCTACACCAATGTGACGTCACTTTCTATTCCTACACCACCATTGACGCCACGTTTTCCCTCTACACCAATGTTACGTCACTTTCTTCTACACCACCATGACACCACGTTCTCCCCCTACACCAATGTTACGTCACTTTGTCCTACACCACCATGACGCCACGTTCTCCCTCTACACCAAAGTGGGGCAACAAGTCTCCACCAGCAGACGTTACTTTGCCTCCCCTTCCTCCTCCCCCACCCCTAAGCACTGATGCGGCTTCCTTCCCCACCTGGCGACACACGCACGGTAGTCTACCTGACTGTCACACGTCACCTACTCTGCTGCTCATCATTAGTCGGTCGCTAAGGTAGATGGCGTGGTCTAACCCTAACCCAGACACTGCATTTTTCTGTGACGAACCGACTCCTTATCAAACAACCCAACGTGAAGACAAGCATTCACAGCAGATGTTTGTGTGTTTGACTGGCGGTTGTTGACAAAATCTTTAAACGCTCGAGTACCACAGGTGTGTGAGCTTACCTAGGGCAACCGTCAGCACAACAATGTAGATGACAGTCAATGCAAGTTGACACCTACAGGCGGATCGCATGTTTCAGGGGCAAGAAGCAGTGAGTTCCTGAATGTTGCCTTGTAACCAAACGTGTGACGTGGAGACAGAGATAGCCGTGTGACGTGGAGACAGAGATAACCGTGTGACGTGGAGACAGAGATAGTCGTGTGACGTGGAGACAGAGACAGCCGTGTGACGTGGAGACAGAGATAGCCGTGTGACGTGGAGACAGAGATAGTCGTGTGACGTGGAGACAGAGACAGCCGTGTGACGTGGAGACAGAGACAGCCGTGTGACGTGGAGACAGAGATAGCCGTGTGACGTGAACAGGTAATTATCATGACACGATAAGCCACGTCAGCAAATGTGCGCCAGGTTGTGTAGACACACACGTCTAACTATTTGTTTATTTCCGCTGTAGCGAAGTGAGAGCTTTTCTCCACAAGACCTGCTGCTGAGGTTTGAATATTGTGAACGCCATATAGTTAGTATAATCATTCTACATTATTTTCTCTAGAAACAAAAAAATATAAATATATATATATATATCCAGAAAGTTACTGAGTGATTATGTCAGAAATAATATCAAAAGAAACAAAAATGTAAGAAAGGGAGACCACAACAAAGATGAATATACGGTACAAATAATCGCTTTAATCACATGTAGGTAAAAATGAAAAAAACACATCTACACATGCACAAGAAAACAGGGGACTACTCCACGCACAACCAAAAGATAATGAGACGCTAGTAATGGAGATAATAATAAATAAACAACAAACGCCCGCACACACTTCGAGCTGCCTCGCTGACCACACGACGCAGGACCAGACGACGAAGATGACGAAGAAAGAAATAAAGGGAGGACACACCGTAGAACAGTCGAGACTCCGCTCACACGGGGTCGCAAAGTGCGCAGAAGAATGAGATGATGAAGATGAAATAATGCAGCGACGACAACACAAGAACAAGGACAAGGTCGACAAGATAACACAAAGATCCAATGAAGAAGACTATAAGAAGAAGAAAGGAAGATGAAGAAGATGAAAATTAAAAGCCTGTGGAGAAAACAAAAAAAAACATCTGTCACTAGGTGATTTCAACATGGTAACAAATTACTACCCCCTCCAAGACCCACCTATAGCTATGACCTGATTCAGTCTTACTGAGTTCTGTTTTATTTGTTCTTCTTTCGTTTATCGTATCCGCCTGGGGTTCGCCGACCAGCGCTGAGTTAACACTAACTTCAGGAAGGGCGTCGGCACCGGTAGATACTGTTGTCTTCATTACAAGTGGAGACTGTGTGGGAACTGCTTTGTTTCATTTCTTTCATTTTTTTCTTCCAATTATATTTATTTTAAATTTAAATTGTTGTCGTTGTTTTTATTTAGTTATCTTCCTGGTATGAATGGCACTGTAGAGTGCAGGGGACATAATACATCAAAGCAGTTTTGTTGTGCCAGACAACAATAAACATATATAATCAACAATATTTTAGCGACAAAAAGAGTAGAGGAGCATCCCTGCAGTTCACCTGACGGAGAATTGTTTTGTCAATCTACAAATACAACCTGTCGTCTGCACGTGTTGGTGAGGACGTAATACGTCGTCACGTGCCAAGGGCAGTGAGCAGTGCCACGTGACTGGATTGTTTCTGTTGCAGTTTGTTGAAATATAAAACTCAAGCCATCATTTTGGGAGCTTCTTTTATTTACATTGCATCGCATCCTACAGATATCCAGGGCTTAACCTGTTATGTTGAGATTGACCGGATGTTTGTGACCTGCAGCGTGGTATTGCTGTACATGTAGTAAGCCATCGCCTGTTATTATAATATATTATATTGCACTGTGGAGATGGTGGGGACAGTATTTACACACGAGGTTCTGTAAACAGTCTGTTTACTATTGTGAGAACAACCAACGCAGATGTCGGCGACAAACATTTCACTCAAATGTCCATTTCACTGCTCGTCATTTGTCCTGTAACAGAATCTTCACCTGCCACTAACCCTAACCCTAACCCTAACCCTAACAAAAACACTAAAACTAAGAGTCCTTTTGTGAAAACATATCAAGTTCGCATTTAACACACACACGAAAATAAAATATCTGTTATCACACAAACCTCACCAGCCTGGTAGAAACAGTAAACATGTTGTGTAGTCTACTAGCGGTGTTTAGTTGTACTAACAGTGTGTAGTCAGTGATGACACCATTGTACTAACAGCAGTTAACACAGTGTGTAGTGTGTCAGTGACGACACCATTGTACTAACATTGACATCGAGGTGTCGGGGGACGTGTCACTGTGTGTCTGTGTGGAGACAAACATTGTGTTTAGTGTTTGTGTGGCAGCATCTTAGCCTCATCATGTTCATTAGATGAGCGTGTTGATGACAGCTGGCTGATGATCACAAATGACTGCTGTGTGCATGTTAACCCAGTGTGACGTGTAGTGTAGGAGTGTGAACACAAAGTATTTGTTTCTAGTGTAGACAACAATTCACTGTCAGCTGATGACCAGGCAGCTCCTGTGTTTTACCTCTCGCAACCAACTTGTAATCCACGTTTCCTCGAGAAGCCAGTCACAACTTTAGTAACTACAGTGATGTGTCACAAGTACAGAGTGAGGTGCCACTTGAACCAAACTCTTTTATTGCAGACATTAATTTTTTTTTCGCTTATGTTCAGTGGTTGCGAAAGAAATGGCTGATGTGTCTCTGGTGGCTGTCTCAGTCCGCCACATTATTTTAATGTCAGAATCGCTGTTGTTGTGGCGACAGTTGCAATGAAGCTTGGTGCTGTGGGCGACAGTCGTGTTGATGTCCTGTCACTAACTAATCCCACAAAGTCCACACGTCTGAGCTTTCACACCGTTGGGAACACGAGCCTCGGGCCCGAGACTGGTGTCCCTTCCATACGGCGGTCAGTGAACACACATACACACACGCATACACACACATACACCTACACAAGATCATACAGAGGGAGAGAGAGTTCACCGTGTCTAAGACCTATACAGTTACATACACTACAATAACATAACCCGAGAGTGATTGGCAACAACAGTCTCAGTAAGTTAACACATGTTGTGGTCGACTAGGGTTGTTTATGGTTTTGCTAGCAACATGAACTACAACATGAAGCACAGAATGAAGCACAACATGAACTACAACATGAACTACAACATGAAGCACAACATGAACTACAACATGAAGCACAACATGAACTACAACATGAAGCACAACATGAACTACAACATGAAGCACAACATGAACTACAACATGAAGCACAACATGAACTACAACATGAAGCACAACATGAACTACAACATGAAGCACAACATGAACTACAACATGAAGCACAACATGAAGCACAACATGAACTACAACATGAAGCACAACATGAACTACAACATGAAGCACAACATGAACTACAACATGAAGCACAACATGAACTACAACATGAAGCACAACATGAACTACAACATGAAGCACAACATGAACTACAACATGAAGCACAACATGAACTACAACATGAAGCACAACATGAACTACAACATGAAGCACAACATGAACTACAACATGAAGCACAACATGAACTACAACATGAAGCACAACATGAAGCACAACATGAAGCACAACATGAACTACAACATGAAGTACAACATAAAGTACAACATAAAGTACATTGCTACTTGTAACGACTGTTGTTTCACTAACAGAGTGTTATCTACTTGTTTTACTAACGATTAGACGACTGTAGACAGAGAAAGGTCGGCGCAGTGCCCGGATGTTTCTTCTACTCATCTACATATTTTAGCTCATCAGACATTAGCGACATTTCACTAATTAGTGACGTGTCTAATGTTGTATGTTTACATCAACACTCACAGACACACAACTGTCTTTAGTTTTAAAACGAATTTGGCAAACATAGGAATATTTTATGTCAGTATAGATGTATGCATAATCAGTATACCTAGCGGAAGTGACGTGACATACAGTGTGAGGTAAGTGACAGCCTTGTGTTGTACTGTGACGTGGAGTGACGTACACCACACTACAGTGAGACTGAGTGCAGCCCAGTGTTACGTGATGTCAGCTGACAGCAGAGTGTAGTTCAGTCAAGTGAGACCTTCATGATGATAGCACTATAGTCTCTCAGTATTAGTCTTGTTATGGTGGCGGTGGTGGCTGTGGTGGTGGTGGTGGCTGTGGTGGCTGTGGTGGCTGTGGTGGCTGTGGTGGATGACGCCGGAAGGAGCAATGTTGACACACGTTCTGACGGTTTAAAGTTTCGTTATTACAACCAACACCTAATCCAGTAACAGATTTGTACAAGGTGTCTGATAAAACACTTTAATCTGTAAACAACAACACGAGACCTGTTGACACGTGTGTCAACACCGGGGATGCTCGTGGTGGAGACTATAAATAGTCACACGCCTGCTGACTGAGGCATCAACGGAAATGTCTCCGACACCGCTCCTCCTCTTGTTGTTGCTGTGTGGCACGTGCTGTGAGTATTGGTACCTGACAGACTGAGTACAAATTATCTTCATTATCCTCACAGTTGTAGCTGCCTTGTGTTTATCATTTGTACTATTTTATTTCTTACACATTTATGTCGGTGTGTTAGAAAAGGCTTTTGTAGCTTTTGTGGTATATTTATTTACAAGCAATGTAAATATACATTGACAGCACAGTGAGAGTTCTCTGTACAGCCAATATCATTCCTGTTCACGACAATGATCAAAGCCTGATAAGACAATAGGAAGAGAATATTTTATCGTCCTTCATCTATTTCTTCTCTTCAGACTGTTCGTGTCCAGACTCGTGGACTCCATTTGGCTCATCCTGCTATGTGTTCATTGTACAGCCGCTAACATGGATTGACGCTGCAGTAAGTGTGTAGGCCTTATGTATAGTCTGCTGTTATTATGGGATACGTAACTTATTGTTGATATTGTGAAACTTAAACAGACTACAAATGTCCGCATTATCTCTACATGCAATTAGAAGTGATTGCAGTCGTACTGTGACATCTGCTGCTACAGATATTAACTGTAATGTGTCGGTGTTTTGGGTTCAGCTGTTCTCAAAGGTCATTGTAATTCTCTTAATTAGTAAATTAATATTATAATGTCATACGTTAACCCTCTAGCAGCCAATGGAGTCCATACTGACCACAACCGAGGTTTCGCTATTTGTAAAGTGAGCTTCCCAAGTTGCTTCCTTATTATTAGATGATTACAGAAGTGATCTTGTCTCTGTGAATAAAACGAGGAAGAAGACGAATACTTGCCTCCTGTAGATGTAATAACGAAGACGATAATGGACCAATTGCAGGTAATAAAATAATCATCTTCATCTCCGTTTAACGGATGTTTAGCGCCACAGATTCACGAAAGAGAGGATAACATTTTTTACCACTGAGTTTTTTTCCTTTCTTTTTCTCCGAGCATTTGTTTGCCAGCATCTTTTCGCAAGACATCTTTTTAATCGCCAAGTTTATCCCACTGTACATTTTTTCTATAGCCACTAGTTTTCCCCAAGCCCAGTGTCACCATTGTCACCATGGTATAGCATTGCTAGCACTTTATTGTGCTTGTGTTGTGACTTGTGATTTGGAATGGAGAAAACTGTGCTTGGAAAAATTTGACTTCAGAAAATGCAGTCAGGTAAAATTTATAGAGTGAAAAGTCTGACATGGACAAAGTGTCTTGGGGGATCTGGAAAAAAAGAAAATAAAATATAGGGGGGAAGAATCATTAAAGTGAAGTAGGCCTAGCAAGCATCCCATTTCCTGTTTCACTACAAACGATGAACTGACTGCAGTTTCCGACAGTAAAGATGACAATCAGACAGACAGTCAGTGTGGCAGAGCAACTGAGCAAGTAATGACACTTCGAAGTTACAGGATGGCACAGTTACCTGCTCAAAAATCCGATTAGAAAACAAGATGGCCGAAGGTCGACATTGAATTTTGTTCCACAAGATTCAGGGCCACCCCGATAGGCCAATAGCAACGTGGACAGTCGCTTCTTCATTCAAACTCTTCATAAAGTATTTGCGACACCAATATCAACAGACGAACAAGGACAGTTTTGGAGCAAGAAACACGGGAAAGCTTTTTTTTTCCAGAAAGTGATGTTCAAAGCCAGACTCATACAATGGAGGAGAGTGCTTGCAGTTGGCGATGATGCTGAACGACCTGAAAGGTGACCCGATGAAAATCTGTCATCAGTCTCAGAAATATTCGTTGCTTGGGGAGATAACTGGAAAGAATGTTACAAACCCGAGTAAATGTGAGTGTTGATAACAATTAGTCGTCTTTACGGCAGGTGTCTTCTCAATTAATATATTCCAGCGAGCCAGGGAAACATGGTGTACAACCCCAGGTCTGCTGTGCCAGCACGATGTCTTCTGTTGTGAATTGCCAAGTTTACACGGGAAGACCTGACCAACCAAGAGAAAGGAACCAGGGCGAAATTGTTGTGTGGGACATGATCTGTGGGTTGTAAAATAGTGAAAGGGACATACCATGTGATACCTTCTTCACTAGCTTAGGGCTGGGAGACAAACTTCTTGCTAAGAAGCTCACCTTGCTGGGGAACATTCGTAAAACCAGACAACAGATCCCACGAGCTCTTACACAAACAAAAGGGAGGCAAACACATACTAACACTCTTTGCTTGTAATGATCACTGGGTGCTGGCTTGTTATTGCCCAAACAAAGGTGAGGTAGTGGTTACTGTTGGCACTTTCCATGATCAACCGGATGTTGCCAACACCACGCTAGAGGAAAAGCCTCAGTTGATGTTGGACTACAACAAGACAAACGATGGTGTCGACACAATGGACCATCTGGTTCACTGCTACAACACCAAACCACAGACAAGAAGATGGCCTGTAGTAATCTTCCACATCATGGTGGACATCAGTGCCTTCAGTGACTACATTGTTTGGACTTTGCTAAGCCCCGAGTGGGAGGAGGGGATGTGGTCTTGAGACGAAACTGTCATGTGTCATTGATGTGCTAACAGATCTTTTCTCCTGACTAGAGAGGTACTCAACGCCGAGTGACCATGATTTTATTGCCATAAAAATCGTTCTTTATAACAAAATTGTGTTATTTTTCCTTCATTTGTAGTTACTTCCTATCTTTATTTATTTTTCAAGCTTTTTCTTTTTTTTCTTCCTTTTTTTTTTTGGTGGGGAGGCGAGGTTTATCGTTGACTAGGTCCATCTCTCTCTCACTGTCTTATTTGTGCAGGCTCTTTGTGGGGTGTTTGGCGGCAATCTCGTCGAAATAAACAATCTTTCAGAGAATGACTTTGTGTGGAATTTACTCACCTCCCGTAACGGTAAGAAAATGTATGATGATGCATTTCTCTATCCTCATCTTTACTATTTTTGTTTATTTTACTTTCTGTAAGTCTTTGTGCGCGTTTTTATCTGTTTGTGTCCATACATGGGCACGTGCTAACCTAAATGTGTGAGTCTGTGTGCTCATGTGATATTTCCATTATACACCATTGTACCCAGTTTGTATGGCATGACAGCTGACAAGTTAGTTTTCATCTTTAAGTGAGTGAGGCGTGGATTGGAATGAGCGACCTCGCGCAGGAGGGTCACTGGAGGTGGTCTAGTGGCGCAACCCTGTCGTTGACTAACTGGTGGCCTGGAGAACCAAATAATCTGAATGGAAACGAAAATGGTGGTGAAATATGGACTGGCGGTAAATGGAATGACACCCCCACTTCACGCGAGTTGCCGTCAGTCTGCGAGAGAAGTAAGTCTTACCTGTCTCTACCTGTCTTCTTGTCTACAAGGTGTGGACATACACCTCATCAAACATTCCTTGTCTCCATCAGCATCCATCTTTATGCTGAGTTTATTGTCATTGACTGAGGCTGTCTAGTGTATGTGTTGAACTCACAACGATGTTGACAAATGTTAGAGTGTGTTACTAGCTGCACTCATGTCTGACAACAACAGATTACTGACAACCAACTTTCCTTCTGTTTTGTACTTTACAGCTTCAATCACTATTTCATTAATTTAAGGAATGTAAAAATGCTAAATAAATTTGTTTTTATTTTTGTGATCAAAAGACAAAACAAATTTAGTTATTTGTGACTGCGGTGTTTGTTTTGTGGGGTTACCTAGGCAACTCTCAGTTAGACTATCTTTGTCATGATTGTCGCTATCCTAAGACCTGGTTGTATCTAATTTTCATAAAGTTTTGGAACATCAGTAAATACAGTTACCTTTAAATACTATACACATTTCTTTCTTCTTTCTGTTTTTAAAGACAAATAGGTAAAGACATTTGATCAGGATGAGCCCTCTCTCTCTCTGTCTGAGAGCCTGCACTTTGGTGGCAGAGGAGTTGCTGTGAGTCTGACGAAAACTCAGATGAGAATAATCTGAACAATCCGAGTCTTCAACACAAATGTTTCTAGGCACAATAAATTATGTGTGCTTGAAACTCGTTTCTTTGTGTCTGTGATGTCTGTGATGAAAACAATAATTGCGATGATGATGATGATGACGACGACGACGACGACGACGACAACGACGACGACGACGACGTTAAGGCAACTGCACGATCTAAAGTATCTTACTCAGTACGCAGACCCACCATCATAAGTATGACATCAGTTATTGTGTACATCTCGCTTTAAGAGCAATGTAAGGTGTTCTTGTTGTCACGTGACTATCTGATCCTATGCTCACAGGAGCAGACGGCAATCCTAGAATCCTAGAAACACAAAGTCATAAAGATTGCCTTTTATTCCCAGCTCACATGTTTCTGAAGCAAAGTTGAAAAGATGACACAACACAAAGCAGTTTCATACTGTGTATTCGGAATCTGTCTACATCCACAACTTCGACACAAACATGTCCACGTGTCACCACGTGTGGGATACAACACCGAGAGAGGGAGGAACACCAATGGCATGCAGCTTCACTCAACTAATTCTCATAAGTCCTGTCAGGACACTGCCAGACATACACTACTTACCTCCCCAGTACACTAAACATCCACTCTTCTCGCCTTTCATCATCGTCACCATTCAGCTTAGCTTCTCTGTCAGACAAGATCCACAGTCAGTCAAATAACATTCAGCAAATAATTTACTAAAAATAATTTACTTGATGGGGTAGGCAGCTTTGACTACCTGATGACCACCCTCTCCAAGGACAACAAGTCCACGACAGGTACCTCCATCAAGATGGCAACAGCAACAGCGGCAGGTGCAGGGCGGGACAGGGTGAGGGTTAGCCTTAACATCAGGTTAACTGTGGATGTGTGTGTGTGTTCAGCAATAACTTGTGAACTGTTCACATCGTTCACTTCCTCTCTCTCTACTGCTTCAATCGCCGGATGCGATCACGTGGCACAGTGTTGGTACAGACCACTAGTGTCAGCTTGCAGGCTGATGTCTACAAGCTCTCCTAATGTCAAGGTAGTAAAAATATTTGAAGAAGAATCAGGATGTGAATCGAATGTCTAATAAATGTTTCCACGTGATAAAAGCCAGTTTGTGTCCTCTCCTGTGTTGTTAATAATAATCATGGGCACTGGGTGTCTCAGGTGACAGTTTGGATGCGGCATGATGATGTTTGTTTGATAAATAATCGCAATAACACAGTCCTGAAGATGTTCACCTAATAAATAATCATAAAACACACTGTACAGACACTCCCGTAGTTGTAGTCACCAGGACATCTGCACGTTCTCTTCTTCACAACTTTGTCTTTTTTGAGGGCAGAGATACATTTGATGATATGACTAAATTTATGTTACAGTAACTAAAAACATACACTAGAAATGTAGAAAATAATTTTTCAGTATACATACAACAGTCAATCTTTACAACTAAGATCTCTGATTGTAAACACAGTCCTGAAAGGAAAATGCTTTTCTTTGACTGATGATCAAACAAAAGAATTAAATAAGATCATTTACACTGATGACTAATTGGACGACACTGTTAATGTCAGTCACTGGGTATTGGGTGGACAGTGCCGACAATAATCTGAGGAACAGTCAGTGGTGACCAACGTTCAGAAATCTAAATATAAATCTTACACACACATACACACACACAAACACACACAAAGACACACATATATATATATTACCTTCATGTGGCAGGTATTGCAGCCTAATGCTAGGTGTCACGTGTAGTGACGTGTGACTTGTACTTCAGCCTGAGGTGACGTTTGTGTTAGACGAGTGAATGATAATATCACTATAGTCTCTCAGTATTAGTGTTGTTATGGTGGCTGTGGTGGCGGTGGTGGAGGTGGCAGTCGTCATGATAGTCGATGATGAAATGTTGGTGTCGCCGGGTGGAGCAATGTTGACACACGTTCTGACAGTTAAAGTTTCGTTATTAAAACCAACACCTAATCCAGTAACAGATTTGTACAAGGTGTCTGATAAAACACTTTAATCTGTAAACAACAACACAAGACCTGTTGACACGTGTGTCAACACCGGGGATGCTCGTGGTGGAGACTATAAATAGTCACACGCCTGCTGACTGAGGCATCAACGGAAATGTCGCCGACACCGCTCCTCCTGTTGTTGTTGCTGTGTGGCACGTGCTGTGAGTATTGGTACCTGACAGACTGAGTACAAATTAACTTCATTATCCTCACAGTTGTAGCTGCCTTGTGTTTATCATTTGTAGTATTTTAAATTATAAATATTATTATTTCAGTATTTTAGAAAAGTGTTTTTTTAATTTTTTTATAGTATTTTCTTTTACACGCAAAGCGAACATAATTAGTACAATGAAAATCGACAGGAAATGTAGACTACAAATAATGACAACATATGCAGGTCCTCAAGTCGACAGCTGGGTTTCCAACACCACTGTCACTCTGTCAGTCTGTACAAACTGTGTAACGGATGTTGTTTAATATATGACAGAGCTTAGGTTGTCATTAACACCGTTATTATTATTATTATTTTCATTCTTCTGTATGTCACGGTTTGGTATCTTAAAACATTCCTTACAAACATCAAAGTATTTAAGATCTTATATTTATTTTTGCACCTACTCTCTGGTGCACCTTGGTGTGCGATAACGATATTTTAGCATTGTGCACATTTGTGACTGATCTCTAAACTTTTATATGTAAATAAGTAAATAAGTAAACGATAAGGAGAAAAGCTTGTGACAGTGGATAATCTAACCTTCTTTCTACCTTCCTGCAGACTCCTCGTGCCCCAGCTCGTGGACGAAGTTCGAGGCATCATGCTACGCCTACGTTTACGAACCTTCTTCTTGGGCTGACGCCACTGTAAGGTCAAGGGTCAAATGTTGCGCTGAGCTTCACTACACTCACTCTACACAAACTTACAGAATTATAAAGTGTTTTCTGCATTTAATTCGTGGATCTGTTTCCTAAAGTTTATATTCATTTCTTTTGTTTTGCTTGCACTTAACTCCAGAAAGTTCTCGTAGTTCCACTGTACAAAATTTAAGGCATGACCATTGTCTTTCTTATATTCCGGAAAAAGGGTGAACAATGGTGCATCATCAAGGAGCATGTCATGCAGCCAACTCAATGCTTGGTGCTTGTTGACGGTTGCAGGCTCTTTGCAGGACGTTTGGTGGCCATCTTGTTGAACTCGACACGGCCATCGAGAACATCTTTGTTCATAATCTGATAAACAACCTTGCTGGTAAGTGTATTATCCGTAGATGGTTGCTGTATCGGCCATTTCTACTGAAATGTTAGACCTTGAGCCCAGGAAACTAGATGACAGTTGTGATGTAACCATGGCCACCCAGACACTACTTTCAGACAACTGTGTGTACACTGTTCACACGTGCCTCACTTAGAATACATCACACAGCTTACCTCCCCCTACCTACTCCTGTTGCTTCCTGAAAAAAAGAGTTAACGTCGTGTTCTGCAAAGTACAAGAAAAGAATTCAGTAAAATACATTAGGAAAAATGCATATATACAAAAATGTACTATTATAATGATGGGGACTATGCTATATGAATTTTAAATTAACACACATATATATATATAAAGGCAAATAAGCACAGAATATCCTTCGTGAACATAATCATCAACAGGTGCTTTCTGGTTCTCTAGCGCAATACACGTGGATAGGAGCCACCGACCTTTTGGTGGATGGACACTGGCTGCTAGCGACCTCAAGAAAACCTCTTCCCTTCACTAACTGGCAGGTGAACGAACCCAATAATGCTGATGGCAGAGGACTGGAAGGCTGCGCATTCATGAATCGTGCTAACGGACAGTGGCTGGACGCTTCCTGTTCCTCCCTCTGGCCACTCGTCTGCGAGACGCCGGCTGCTGCCTCCGGCCACTGACCTCAGGACCCACGTGACAGTGAGTCTTGTACTTCTTTATTGGGGTCTTCTGTTATTAATGAGACTAACAAGAAATGTGCACTTTCCTTCCACAATTAAACCAATCTGGTTTGATTTCATTAATGTCTGTTTCTCTATTTCAAATAAGTTCTTTCACTCCTTGTAAATACATTTTCATTCCACTCTCTCAGTCTCTTGAGCTTTCGCTGTTGCTGCGAACCATCGAGAAGACTGGTGTCTGCAAAGTGCAGGTTGTCTAAAGGCCTCCCACCGACAAAATAAAGGTTTGGTTGCTGTAAAGAGTTTATTTTATTTCTCGAACTGTCCATCATTATATTTCCTCTGTTACCTATTGACCTTTTTCTGGGCCCGTGCACTGTGTTCATGATGAGGTCTGTGAGGTCTGCAGTCGACACCACAGTCGGTGCCCTCTGACCTCCTACAGGGGGTGTGGAGGAGATTTCTTCTGCTGTATTATGTCCATTTTTATTTATGAAATGTACAGTGGACATCAACAGTGTAAAGATATTTACAAACTTTGTTGTCAAATCCTGCTTACATCTTCTACTCGTGTTTTTTGTGATGTCAGGCTGTCTTTGTATTCTATATAAACATTGTCAAATATTTTACAAAAATTTCTAAACCACTTCACTTCTTCACCCATCTGTTGTGTTCATTCCCAACTCGTGAACTAACCAAACTGTTTTATGCTCACCTGTCATATGACCTCACTCACCTGTTTAACTGCTCACCTACCTTCGTGGCACAGGAAAGTAAAAAAGCTTTATTAGCAAAATGTTTAACTCTCCACCTAATTACCTGCGGAAGGTTGTCCTAATTATCGCAGTCTTTTCCACCTGTCATTAAGCGATCTTTATTTTCATGAAACAGATACAGAGACTCCCGCAGTAATTTAAACTACAGTTGCATGAATTTCTTTCTGTTTTTTTTTTTTCTTTTTATCCTTATTATAATCATTCATCCCATCCTGTGATGCTACTGTCTTGTGCACTGTCTACATCATGCATCCACACTCATCTTGAGCAGCCCTGTACACATGTTTACACATTAAACTTCATCTCTTTGTTGACCAGGTGAAACCTGATGATGGTGAGTTCATCTGAACTGTTTTCACTTTCACAACCATTTTGTTAGAAAAAATAAAGATTTTTGTCCTGATTATTTGTAAGCTCTGTCGTGTGTATCTTGTCTTGTGTGATAATGAGAGAAAGCAAACTAGTATCACATGACCACTTCACATCTACTTTTTTAGGCTATCAGCAGGTAGTTAACAGTTTGTGTACAAATAATTCATTTATTGAACAGACACAGACACACACACACACACAGACGAAGGGAAACCTTCTAGACACACATTAATTACTCAGCAAAGCTGCACCTAACCCGCCACAAGATAAGTACATGTACATCCTATTTCTTCCCTTACACTTCATTTATTAGAAGCACACACACGTTCGTGCACGGACACACACACTCGCACACAATATTTATGTGTGTGTTTGCCTGTGCGTGTGTGTGCGTGTGTATTAGGTTTTTATATATTATTATTCCTCCTTATCAATCTTTACCTTCTCATTCATGAATTTTATGTCATGAAGAGTTGAGTGATTCTGGTTGCCTGTGTACTAACACACACACATACACACACGTGTCGAGTCCCAGACCAGGTCCATAATTATTATTATTAGTGTTCTCGCGATCCTTTCATAATTACAAGCGTTGACACTGACCTCTTCAAAGGTTGAGTCTTGTGTGGTTCGCTGACGTCAGTAAAGTCCGTGACAGTTGACTGACCACGCCTCAGTGAGCTTGGACAGCAGACAACAATGTGTTTGTGTGTGTGTTTGTGTGTGTGTGTGTGTGCTTGTGTGTTTGTGTGTGTGTGTGTGTGTGTGTGTGTGTGTGTGTGTGTGTGTGTGTGTGTGTGTGTGTGTGTGTGTGTGTGTGTGTGTGTGTGTGTGTGTGTGTGTGTGTGTGTGTGTGTGTGTGTGTTCATGGACAGGTGAGAGAAATGCGTGTGCCCAGTGTGTGGCTGCATGCGGTGACTACCGAGCTCTACACGGATGGTGTCTACAGCTTATTACAAGTTTTGTACCAAAGTTGTGTCTGCGTGAGATGACATTGTGGATAATGTAAGTAAATACAGATGTCTGCTGATGTCACTGCTGCATGTTTTTGTTTTCAAAGTTGTGAAATTGTAAGATAATACATCAAAGCAGCTTTGTTGTGCCAGACAACACCAAACATACATAATAAACAATATTTTAGCGACAAAGAGAGTAGAGGAGCATCCCTGCAGTTCACCTGACGGAGAATTGTTTTGTCAATCTACAAATACAACCTGTCGTCTGCACGTGTTTGTGATGACGTATGAGCAGTGAGCAGTGTCACGTGACTGGTTTGTTCTGTTGCAGTTTGTTGAAATATCAAACTCAAGCCACTGTGTCTGGCGGTTCTTTTATTTACATAGCACTGTATCCTACACATATCTAGGGCTTTACCTGTTATGTTGAGATTTCCCTGATATGTTTGTGACCTGCAGCCTGCTACTACTGTACATGTAGACACCAGCCATTGCCTGTTGTTATATACTTATATTACAGTGTGGAGATGGAGATGTTGGTGACAGTCTTACACACGAGGCTCTGTAAACAGTCTGTTTACTATTGTAAGAACAACCAACGCGGTTGTCGGCGACAAACATTTCACTCAAATGACCATTTCACTGCTCATTAATTGTATCATAACACAATCTTCACATAACCCTAATCATAATCATAAGCCCTAAACCAGTGGTTCTTAACCTTGTTTGAGGTAGCGAACCCACAAGTTTCTTATGCATATTCACCGAACCCTTCTTTAGTGTAATCATGAATTGCGGGTGTGTCTTGACCTCCGTGGCGGAGGCTCCGCCGAACCCCTGAGACCGACTCACCGAACCCCTAGGGTTCCATCGAACCCCGGTTAAGAACCACTGCCATAGACACACCCCAAAACTTAACCCTAACTTAACACCAGTGTCGTTTGTGCAAACTTGTGAAGTTCGCATTCCACACACACACACACTCAAACACACAAACACACACACAAACATTCAAACACACAAACACACGAATTAAGTATTGTACCATCTGTTATTACATCAGCTTGGCATGGAGAGTAAGCATGTTGTGTAGTCTGCTAGCGATGTTTTGCTGTACTAGCAGTGTGTAGTCAGTGATGACACCATTGTACTAACAGCAAGTAACACAGTGTGTAGTGTGTCAGTGTCATTGTACTAACAGTGACACACAGTGTCAGTGACGACACCATTGTGCTAACAGTGACACACAACATCGAGGTGTCGGGGGACGTGTCACTGTGTCTATGTGGAGACAAACATTGTGTTTAGTGTTTGTGTGACAGCATCTTAGCCTCGTCATGTTCATTAGATGAGCGTGTTGATGACAGCTGGCTGATGATCACAAAAGACTGCTGTGTGCATGTTAACCCAGTGTGACGTGTAGTGTAGGAGTGTCAACACAAAGTATTTGTTTGTAGTGTAGACAACAATTCACTGTCAGCTGATGACCAGGCAGCTCCTGGGTTTTATCTCTCGCAACCAACTTGTAATCCACGTTTCGTCCAGAAACCAGGTAAAACTCTAGGAACTGCAGTGGTGAGTCACTTGGACCAAACTCTTTTATTGCAGACATTAATTTCCTTTTCGTTTATGTTCAGTGGTTGCGACAGAAATGGCTGATGTGTCTCTGGTGGCTGTCTCAGTCCGCCACAGTATTTTAATGTCGGAATGGCTGTTGTTGTGGCGACAGTTGGGATGAAGCTTGGTGCTGTGGGCGACAGTCGTGTGGATGTTGTGTCGCTAACTACTCCGATAAAGCACGAGACTTCAGACCTTTGGACAACACGACCCTCGGGCCACAGACTGGTGTGTCGGTTCCATACTGCGCTCAGTCACATGCGTGCTGTCTCACGCACGCACGCGCACACCTACAGAAGAGTATACAGAGGGAGAGAGTACACCGTTTGTAATACATATAGAATTACATGTATTACAATAAAGTAACCCTAGGGTACTTGGGAACAAATGGAAAAGAAACAGGAGAGAGCGAGGCAAAGGACGTGGGAAGCACACAGGGCTCGACTGGAGGAGGCTGCCCTATACCGGGTCCTCTGGCGAGGTGTTGTTACGGCCCTATGCTCCTCAATAGGAGCAACAAGGAATAAACTAAACTAATTGAGAACAACAGTCTCAGAAAGTTAACATATGTTGTTGTTGACTAACGATGCTCACTGTTTTACTAGCAACATAAAGTACAGCCTGAAACACAACATGTTGTCTGCTTGTAACAACTGTTGTTTCACTCACAGCGTGTTGTCTACTTGTATTACTAACGACTACAGGACTGTAGACAAAGGAAGGTGCCCGGATGTTTCTACTGCTCACCTACGGATTCCAGCTCATCAGACATTAGCGACATCTCACTAATTAGTGACGTGTCTAATGTTGTATGTTTACATAAACACTCACAGACACACAACTGTCTTTAGTTTTAAAACGCATTATGAATATTTTATATCAGTATATATATATAATCAGTATACCTAGCGGAAGTGACGTGACATACACTGTGAGGTAAGTGACAGCCTTGTGTTGTACTGTGACGTGGAGTGACGTACACCACACTACAGTGAGACTGAGTGCAGCCCAGTGTTACGTGATGTCAGCTGACAGCAGAGTGTAGTTCAGTCAAGTGAGACCTTCATGATGATAGCACTATAGTCTCTCAGTATTAGTCTTGTAATGGTGGCCGTGGTGGTGGTGGTGGCGGTGGCAGTCGTCATGATGGTCGTCGATGAAATCTTGGTGTCGTCGGATGGAGCCATGCTGACACACCGATCTGACAGTTAAGGTTTTGTTATTAAAACCATTACCTAGGCCATTAACAGATGTGAACAATGTGATAATAAAAATCTTTAATCTCTAAACAACAACACGAGACCTGTTGACACGTGTGTCAACACCGGGGATGCTCGTGGTGGAGACTATAAATAGTCAGACGCCTGCTGACTGAGGCATCAACGGAAATGTCTCCGACACCGCTCCTCCTCTTGTTGTTGCTGTGTGGCACGTGCTGTGAGTATTGGTACCTGACAGACTGAGTACAAATTAACTTCATTATCCTCACAGTTGTAGCTGCCTTGTGTTTATCATTTGTAGTATTTTATTTCTTACACATTTATGTCGGTATGTTAGAAAAGGCTTTTGTAGCTTTTGTAGTATATTTAATTAAAACACAATGTAAATATATATGAGAGTACAGTGAGAGTTCTCTGTACAGCGAATATCATTCATGTTGACGACAATGATCAAAGCCTGATAAGACAATAAGAAGAGAATATTTTATCGCCCTTCATCTATTTCTTCTCTTCAGACTGTTCGTGTCCAGACTCGTGGACTTCATATGGCTCGTCTTGCTATTACTTCACTTCACAGCTGCTCACGTGTATCGAAGCTGCAGTAAGTGTGTAGGCCTTCATGTATAGTCTGTTGTCATTATGGGATACACACTCCACAACACGTAACGTATTGTTGATAGTGTGAAACTCAAACAGACTACAAATGTCCGCAGTATCTTTAGATGCAATTAGTGGCCATTAAGGTTGTCTGCTTCATCAGGTGTTCAGTGTCTTTTGTCGGTGCTCCAGGTTCATCTGCTCTCAAGGGTCGTTGTCATTCTTTTAATTAGTAAATTATTGTTATGATAGAATCCATACCGACCCTCTGTTTATAAAATCTATTTATTTAAACATTTTGAAATATCTTCACTTTGACACTGTAGTGATGGACTCATCGTTAACGAAATGAACTTTCAAATATCTGCAATAATTGTGGCGCAAATCAAATTTCTACCGTTAACCACCGGGTATAATTTCGTGAGCTTACAGATGAATTCCAAGAAATAAACAATGCCTCATCCTCATGTTTCCCCTCACCTTCCCTGTGTGTGTCTGACTACCAGTACTTCTGACCTCTGTGTCGAATGACTCACTGCAACCTTTAGAACCTACTGTGTGACCTTTAACCCTCCTCCTTCAGTCGAGCAACTCCTCGAGTAGTGGTGGTCCGTACATTACAGTAGTGATCTTGTCACTGTGAATGAAGTGAGAAAGAAGACGAATACTTTCTTCCTTCAGATGATATAACAAAGACGATAATGAACCGATTGCAGGAAATATTATACATTCATCTTTTCCTCCGTTTAACGGATGTTTACGCCACAGATTGACGAAAGAGAGGATAACATTTTTTAAAACTGAGTTTTTTCCTTTTTTTCCCCCGAGCATTTGTTCGCCAGCATCTTTTCCCCAAGATATCTTTTTAATCGCCATGTTTATCTCACTGTACATTTCTATAGGCACTAGTTTTCACCAAGCCCAGTGTCACCATTGTGAGACACCATGGAATCACATTGCTAGCAGGAGTTGTTCTACACTGTTTGCATTGTGCGTGTGTTGTGACTTGTGAATTGTGACTTGTGAATTGTGAATTGTAATGGAGAAAGCGATATTCACAGCCAGACTCGTACACTTGAGGAGAGTGCTTCGAGTTGACGATGCTGAACGACCTTAAAGGTGACCCGATGAAAATCTGTCATCAGTCTCGGAAATATTCGTTGTTTGGGGAGACAACTCGAAAGAATGTTACAAACCTCGAGTAAATGTGAGTGTTGATAACAATGAGTCGTCTTTAGGGGAACGTGTCCTGTCAATTAATATATCCCAGCGAGCCAGGGAAACATGGTGTACTACCCCGTGTCTGCTGTGCCAGCACGATGTCTGTTGTGAATTGCCAAGTTTACACGGGAAGAAGACCTGACCAACCAAAAGAAGAGAACCAGGGCGAAATTGTTGTGTGGGACATGATCCCTGGGTTGTAAAATAGTGAAAGGGACATACCATGTGACACCTTCTTCACTGTCTTAGGGCTGGGAGACAAACTTCTTGCTAAGCAGCTCACCTTGCTGGGGAACATTCGTAAAACCAGACAACAGATCCTTAACAACAGAGCTCTTACACAAACAAAAGGGAGGCAAACACATACTAGCACTCTTTGCTTGTAATGATCACTGGGTGCTGGCTTGTTATTGCCCAAACAAAGGTGAGGTAGTGGTTACTGTTGGCACTTTCCATGATCAACCGGATGTTGCCAACACCACGCTAGAGGAAAAGCCTCAGTTGATGTTGGACTACAACAAGACACACGATGGTGTCGACACAATGGACCATCTGGTTCCCTGCTACAACACCAAACCACAGACAAGAAGATGGCCTGTAGTAATCTTCCACAACAGGGTGGACATCAGCGCCTGCAGTGACTACATCCTGACAAGTGGCATCGCGGCAACAAATACACATGGCGAATGTTCCTGATTAAAGTGGGCGATGAACGTGTTGGACTTCTCTGGAAAAACTATGGAAGAAGAATACTTTGGGGAGAATAGGTCAAACAATACACCAATTCCATCACCTTCCCAGCCTTCAACAGCCTCACGGAATTCAACTCCATTGCCAACAAGGTGACAGTGTTGACTGTATGCCCGAGATGGAACGACGAGAGTTAGAGACTTTCAGTTGCTACGGGAGGTTTGCACGTGGAGTTCACACAAAGTTTGGATGTGACTTATGTGCTCGGCAGTAACCACATTTATTTTAGTCTGAATAATCTTGACTTTTGAGATAATAGCAGAATATAGGGTGTTTTAACAAAGTAAGTATTGCATTTTGCACAGTTTGTGCGTTTTCATTATGAAAATCAATGCCATTGTTTTGTAAACATGATTAACGACTGTGTACACTGTGTAATCAGCATGTTGTCTGATCTTTCACGTATCAAGTTAATCACAACTTCATAACTGTCAAGTTAATCAGGCTCCTTGAAAGTGTCTTGTCGGTTAGTATTTTCCAGACTACCATCATGGTACCTCATCTACCAGCAAAAGTCAACACTAGTGGAGGAGATTGTTTGTTTACACCTTCCATAGTCAATACACTAGACACACTCAGTCCTGACATTAGCGCAGAAAAATGCACTTGTTAAATATTTACTTAACAATGCTTTTTACTAGAAAAAATAATGTAAATGTTTAATCTACTGTGTGAATTTTGCGTTCTTCTATTTTGCTGTTGATGTAAAAGCAGTCAGTCGCAATACAAGTTGTGTTGTCAATGTGTGGTACAGGTGTGAGTGGAGGCAACTTGCACTTACAATTTCTGTGTTGGTATATGCATTTTATTTACCTGGCTGTTGGTGTAATCATTTCTACTTGTGAATACTTTGACTGTAGTTTGTAGAAGGCATGTGGTCTTCAAGCGCAACTGTCAGATGTGATTAATAAGCTAATACATGTTTCTTTTGCTACTGACTAGAGTGGTGCTCCTCACGGATTGTGAATGATTTTATTCTCATAAACATTGTTCTTTCTTACTAAATTGTCGATAAAAACAAGGAAAATACCTTAAATATGTGTTCATTTATTTGAACCTAATTTTCCATCATTTTTAGTTCCTCTTTATCTTTGTTAATTTCTATTTTTCTATCTTCTTTGTTATTTTTTTCTTCCTGACATTTTTGTTTTGGTGTGTGGGAGGGCTGGAAGGCTTTTGTCATCTTTTACTATGTACATCTATCTATATGCTTGTCTTATTTGTGCAGTCTCATTGTGTGCAACTTGGTGGCAATCTTGTCGAAATAAATAACCTCATTGAGGAGATCTATGTGCGGACTACACTCACCAGCCTCAACGGTAAGAATTTTTATGATGCATTTCTCTGTCCTCCCCTTTAGTAGTTTTGCTTATTTTACTTTCCAATGACGAAGTTTGTGTGTGTTTGTATCTGTGTGTCCGTACATTGGCACGTGTCAGCGTACATGTGTGAGTGTGTGTGGTCATGTGATATTTCTACTATTCCACACCACACACCCAGTTTGTAACGGGTACATCTGTTGTGGACTGTGTTTGGCAAACTTCTGTCGCCTTAAGATGTCCTCCTCTCACACAGTTAGTCCAAGGTTTAGTACATTGATCTTTTCTTTGTTAACTTTATCGGTCAAACTGTACTAATTGGCAAAGGGAAACGAACCAATCGAAGAGAGAGAATAATCGGTTCTAAGGGAGGTAACAAGGACAAAGAGATCCCGTAACCTATTAATAATTAAAGAATGAGGGTTAGAGAAAGAGTTTTTCTAGGAGCAATGTTGTCCTCTCACTTGCTGGATGTACTCAAGAGCTCGGTGAGCTGAAGGAGACAAGTGTTGCTACCTGTAGCCTGTGATAGTCTCTAGGTTACCCGCTTGCACACATGAAGACTGCGCTTGTATACAAACAAATACTGACAAAAGCAGGTTTACAAAACTGAGCCCGTTGTCATGACAACTGACAAGTTTGTTTAATCTTTAAGTGCTTCAGGCGTGGATTGGACTGAAGTACAACCAGCAGCAGGACCAGTGGTTGTTGAAGTCCACTGACGCAGGGAGTTGCTGGGCGTTTGCAGTATCAAACAATCAGAATGGAAACGAAGGTGGTGTTGCCATCGGGATCAGTTCACTCGAGTTGCCGTCAGTCTGCGAGAAAAGTAAGTCTTACCTGTCGCTACCTGTCTTCTTGTCTACATACACCTCATCAAACATCCCTTGTCTTCATGACCATCCATCTTTATGCTGAGTTTATTGTCATTGACTGAGGCTGTCTAGTGCACTGTGTGGAACTCACAACGATGTTGACAAATGTTAGACAACAATGTCTGACAACACTCATGTCTGACAACAAGAGATTACTGACAACCAACTTTCTTGTGTTAAGTACACCACATCTTGAATCACTGTTTCATTCATTTAACGAATGTACAAAAGCTAAATACTTCTGACTTTTTTGTGATGAAAGCCTGAACAAATAAAAATAAACAACCACGTTTATTGTCCATTTCTAATATCAGTTTGATAATGATCTACTATTTGTGAAACCTTAGAAACCTACAATAAGTTTCAAGATTTAGTTTCTCTACTTTAGGTCTTCACAGAAATGCTTCTCTGTTTTCTACATTACTTAGCTACAATATTTAGCTACAGACCTTACCTGCATTGTTTACCTACAGTATTTACTCACAGTGCTTATCCACATTTACAATTGCAGTGCTTTTCTAGTGGAAACAGAGAAATGTCCGTTAGGACTATCTTTGTCACGACTGTCTGTCCTAAGACCTGGCTGTCTCTACATTTCACTAGAGTTGAGCAGACATCAGTCAATACAGTTACTTGACATCAATATTATGTACATGTCTTTCCTTTTCTGTTTTGAGGTTCAACTTAAAGTGAGAGACTAAACCTGTGACCACGAGGAAGCCAGGCTGTCCCACACCCGCCAGTCTCGTGGCAACAGAGCCTGTGAGTCTGACGACAAAGCCGATGAAACTGATGTGAACGGTCTGAGTGTGGGACACAGATGTCACTAGGCACAATAAATTATCTCTGCATGAAAACTGTCTCCGTGTGGTGACTAATCATGTCTACGTGTCATAGACACTATGTGTTTGCATGTCTGTCTCTACATTGAAGCAACTAATGTCAGTTCGACTTGTGAAGTTAGTTATCAGCTCCTTTACTCCTAGGATCTGACACTAAGCTTTAGAAATATTATTGAGGGTTATTATTGGTCTTGAGACTGGTTGAACTCTGTCTACTCTTTACTAGACTTGCTGTCTAAACTGGTTTTCTTTCGTCGACACACATCAACATGCGGCGTTGTCATTCGTTCTACGGCGCTAGTGACTTGCTTCACTAGTAGCTGGGTAATCACTGTGACACACGCGGCAGATGACACTCAGCGATCTCTTGAAGGATAGAGAGAAGGACCTTCACAAAATGACCAGGTCAGGGCTTCTAATCAAACAGGCCACTACGGTTTATTTTGTCTTGAAGTGAGGAATCCCAATCCCCGAAAAACATCCAGCAACATCCCCACCCCCACTCGCCGAGGGCAAGTCCTGCAAACAAATCCTAGTTTCACAGTGTCCCGAGACGAGATCAGAACCTGGTGTGTTCAGGATGCTTACAAAAGTTGTATCCCCTTGCACAATCGGGCGCCCTCTCACATTGCACGTGACATACCCCTTCAGTAGGACGTAAATGGACAAGGGACATCCAGAACCGGGTACGATGGCGGGGTGTGGTTGCGGCCCTATGCTCCACTGGGGCCGAATAGGAATAATAAGAATGGTCGTGTTTACCTCAAACTGACACCTACCCTTGAGAATACATCCCGCATCCTCTATTTGTCATCATGTGTTGGTCTGTGTGTTCTCACTCTTGTGGTCTGCCTGTAGTACATGATGCCTGTATGAGCAACCAATCGTCACCGCAACTCATTCATCCCGCGTGCCATTCACTTGATGATCTCCACTGGCCGGCACCGTGTACTCCATGAAGTTGCCGAGTGCACTAAGAAAGGTGTATTGTTGTACTCACGTGCACAGCTCCTCACAGACAATGTTCCCCGTTGTACGGCAAATGCAGGAACATTCATTGACCTCAACTCGGTAAATCATGGACCACGATGAGTCTTGCTGCTTCATGCAACATACAAGATACACAAGGAGAATATCACACAACATACGGCATACATAACAACAAACAACATGTCACACAACACACAGTCATTCCACAGATTTTAACAGTCAACCGCTGTCACCTTCACTCTACAGACACTTGTAGACGAGGTCCTTTAAAGATAAATATAATTTTTAAAAAAGCTTTCAATCACAAGCAATGAAACTCCTTAACACAAAACTCAAACTTTCCTACAGTTTCCTCTGCACTGGAAATTCACAATGACCATTCACCTGTGACCACCCAGTGCCCTACAAAGTGTTCACTTCAAAACAACACATAAACAGCCTCCACTCAGCCGCTGCCATTGCCTTGCTCGGTGCCATCCAACCACCGACAGGCAACCAACACAAAGCTGGAGAAGAAATAAAAATAAAATAAAACTTTAGCAGAACATTAAAATACGAGATATACAAAAGCATTCCCGCGACCTTTAAACCTACCTTTAACTATTTACCTCAGACAGAATAAAGCTAGAAATCCCTTTCTCAAAAAAAAAAAAAGAAAACTCCACCATTAATTTGACAAATTTTCGTCTACAGACTGGTGAGGACTTGACACAAAGAAAGGGAGGTGAGGAACTCACAGCCAGGAGACTATCACGGCCCTCCACCCAGTCAAGGAAGGCACCAGCGCAGGAATAAAACAAGGCAAAACAAAAAGCTCGTTTTCATTCCTCCCTTCCCTTCCCATTTGAGTCCTTCCACAACTCTTAGTTACACCGCGGACTCTTCTGTATTATATGTAACTCCGGGGTCAACACCAAAGACAGAGAGAGACAGAGACAATGAGTGGCAGGTCGGGTTACTGAGTGTAACGTCTGTAGTCGTGCTACAGTCACAGTTGGTCACAACCTCCAGTAATGCCGACTGTCAGCGTCTGAATAACCGGAAGTGTGGCTCGTGGTCTCTGATTGGCTGCAGGCTGTGTTGTGAACGGTGCACTGGCGTGACGTAGTGCCCTGTCAGCGTGACGTAGTGCGCTGTCGGTGTGACGTAGTATGCTGTCAGCGTGACGTATAACACAGCATGACGTAGTACACTTAACGTGACATCATACACTGTTGACGTGACATCGTATGCAGACAACGTGACGTAGCACCCTGTTATCAGTGCTCGCTGATCGCAGATACCAATCGTAGCGGAGAATCAATCAAGGTGGGTTTGAAGGCCGACATTTGTAGTGACGTTTATGTCGCGTGCGTCTACTGACAGCGCAGACAGGTCAGGCTGCTAGCTCCAGCCTCATTCTCCATCTTCTTCAGCACCGACAGCAATGTGGCGACTGTTGGACTGTCCACTGTCAGCAGCAGTTTGGGAAGGTGTAAGTATGATCCAAACGTACAAACTCAGTGCAGCCTTGCAGACTGTTCTGTTAGTTCACCCAGTGGAAGTCCGTCTGAGGAGGGTATGCTCCTGACAGTGTGTGCACCTGTTAGTGTGACTGCTGGTGATGGGACAATGAGACTGAGTGAAGGGACACCCGGTAGACTTCCCTGTCTTCTGCTGTCTTCACTCTAAAGTCTCTAGTGGAGGACACTACAGGTATCCCCCCAGGGAACTAATCATTATGTTAAAATTAAAATAATACAAGATATGTAAGTTGCAAAGTCTTTCAGTGGATTAGTAGCAACAACCTCTACCGACAGGACGCCAGATATGACTCCACTTCATGATTTGAGAAATCTGTTTGACCAGACGGTTAAACAAAGAATGTAATAATAAATGAGATTGAGGTATGTCACAAACCTGCTGCGCTATATTTTTTAATGTTTTTTTTTTTTGAGCTAGGAAGGAGACAGGGAAAAAGTAACTGGAAGGGGGAGGTTGAAAGACAGCAATTACTGTCTGAGTGCGCGCCACACAGGGATGGCCGGCCGGGCTTTGTTTTTTTGTTTTTTTTTTTTAATCAACTGGTGTTGATAGGTTGTTTTGTTCGAAGAACAAAGGAAAGAGTGTTTGAGTGTTTGGGATGTTGTTGTGTGAGTTTTTCCTTGACGGGGGCGGGGAGAAGTAACAGTCTCCTCGGTGTCATCAGTGTGTCCGGACGTTTTGTTTGCAACAAGTCTTGAACCGACTTGGTGTTGTAGTCCTGACTGGACTGTGCACATCCTGACCAGATTTGTGTTATTTAACAAGTCCTGACCAGATTTGTGTTATTTAACAAGTCCTGAACAGAATTGGAAGTTAGCCTTGACTGGACTGGGCACATCCTGACCAGATTTGTATCTTGGAGGTGAGTGTGTATCTTTGTTGATTGTTCGGTGAGCGTGTGTTAAATGTTTGAAGAATGTTAGTTAAGTTTTGAACTTGTCATTTAGCTAAAGACTTTTTTTCTCCAGGTTTTTGTGGGGGATTTTTTCTCTCTTTTGTTGTTTGATCTTCGCTTATTCATCGTATCCGCCTCGGGCTCACCAATCAGAGCTGAATTAGAAATAACTTCAGGAAGAGCATCGGTGTCAGTGGAAACTTTGTGTTACTTTCAAGTGGACATATTTGTGTTACCTAGAAGTGGAAACTTTGTGTTATATTCAAGTGGACATATTTGTGTTACCTAGAAGTGGAAACTTTGTGTTATATTCAAGTGGAGACTTGGTGTCATTTTCAACTGGAGATTTTTTTTTAGGGGGGAGGGGGAATTGAATGGTCGGAAGGAACATAAGATGTGTTGTGACAGTGGAAGTGTTCGGACTGTGGGTTCGGAAATTTGGGATTTGGTTTTTGGTGCATGGACCAGCTGTGGAATGTGGCAAACATATCTCACATAAAATATAATAGAGAAGTCCGACATATTTTTGCCAAACACATCAACTTATCTATTGTAATTTAACAGCATTGATGCTAGAAAGCTCTGACAAAATCAACTTTTTAAAAATATGTAACAATTTAACATCTACATGTCAGTCCAAATTTTAAAATGACAACATGACGAGGACGATGTAGTTTAGCTTATAGTTTACTTATTTTATGAAAAAATAATGTATATTTAAAACAAACTTTACCACAGACAGTCACAATAATGTCTGGGTTTACTGTCGTGTACCTTGCTGTATGTAGGTGTTAAATAATTTACTGTATCAGTTGACACTTTGACACTAATGACCCAGCGTGTCTCTTCACACCATTGAAAAATCTGTTTCAATACAATTTGCTATAATTTATATCTGATATCTGATATCTGGCATCGACATTCTCTCAAGATACCGTTTTTATTTTTGCGTTTATTCTGAACTATACGTTTGTCTTTTCTTGGAGGTGTTTCTCAATTGTAAGTTTTATTCACTCCTTAAAGATTATCCTTTTCTCTTTTTCTCTTTCTCTCTCGCACGCGCGCACACAGATGTGGGTCCCGCTCTACAGTCTGACAGAAGCGGGGGGCGAGGGCAAACTGCTCGCTGGTTTCCTCCGACAATGGACGAATAAGCTGCGGTAACCTAGTCAATGATTGCCAACTGATGTGTGAAGGCGCCATCACTTTCATGCCACTTCCGGCGTGTCATTTTCCCGCGCACCACTTCTCTTTTGCCAGGGAGGCTATTGAGGATGTTTGAGGCTGGGTGGGTGCACGGGAGTGGTACATCGGGGGACTCGGACCGAGGTCGGCGGCGTTCGACGAGCTGCTGCAACTTTTGACGCCGCACAACAGCCCGACGTCAGGTCTGGTGCACGGGCGCCCCCTCGCGGCACGAGGCTGACCGCCTCATTAGGCGCACCTTGTCGCCACGCGTCGCACGTGCACTGGCGCGGTCCTCGCGCGGCACACTTGTTTGACTTGCGGTCCGCCCGCGGCCCACTGGGCCAAGGTGCAAGGCTCGGCAGCTAATCGCCGGCACTCCCCGACCTAATTGGTAACCGAACCCCTACCCCCTTCCGCTGATTGCTGCGCGCGCGTCTAATAGGTCACGTGGTGTGTCGACTGGTAAATCACCCATTTCTTCACCTTCTCAACTGGCGCTCCGATTGAACGCCGCATATTTTACGACCGGGTAGGTCGCCAGGCCGTCACCACGGTCACGTGACTACCCTCGGGCAATCAAAATTTAGCTTTCTAATGTGATGCAAGCCAAGACTGCATCGATATTAGCCAACTCTAAAATGTCTGGATCATCACTTCATCTGAGTTAGTGTCACTGACATTGTTCATTTAACGTATTTTTATTTTTTATCCAGTTTTTCTGTCATTTTAAATGGAATTTTTTATGTTAGGATAATGCAAAAGTAAATGTATTAGTCACCCCTTAGAATAAGGGTAGACTTCGTGTTCTGGAAGTTACTGCATATGGTCACTGGTTTGTGGCCTGTGGATAGGATTCTGCTTCCCCACCCCACCCCCACTCTCCATCCTGCTCATTCTTTTCAGTAAAAATAAAAGTGGCTACCTGATTTATAAGGAGCTATTTAAAGCTTACAGATATAAATGTGGCGGGAAAGCTTTGATTCCGCTTTCCACGGGACGTACTCTAGACATGATGAGCCACTTCGGCCAGTAGGCTACAGGAGTCCATGCCAGTAAACTACTTCGCTCATTTATTCATGTTTATCTGTTCACCCTGGCCATGCCTAGCATTATGCTAGCACATAACTAGCTTGTTTGTTTGTCTGTTCATCCTGGCCATGTCAAGCATTATGCTAGCACATAACTAGCTTGTTTGTTTGTCTGTTCATCCTGGCCATGCCTAGCATTATGCTAGCACATAGCTAGCTTGGTTACGAGTGCTTGCGTTGCTCAGTACAAACTCAAGCCAAAGGCATGATAGACTAGCTGCTTGACTAGCCACTGTGTTTCCACATGTAATGTTCCATCAGGTAGTGTTTGTAAGCATAAAGCCAGTCATCTGTTCATGTGTTTGATGTGCATCCAGATGGCCGCCTACAAGTGACCTCAGGTCGGTTATTTTGATGAGACTGATATTTTTCAAACTCTGATGTGATCTCACTTGTTTCGAAAATCCTAACAAGTGATCACTTGTCATGATGGTGAGAGTAGAAAAACAGTCTTCATATGAATGCTGACCCGCAGTCCATCCCTTTCCATCCCTATCCTCAATATGAGCAGGTAGAGAAAAACAGAGATTGACGATCCAGAAAAATAGAAAGAAGGAGCGAGAGAGTGGGTGGATGGGGTGCGGTAGGCTGCTTCCGAGTGTAGATGACAGCGTAAATTTTCACACCTTTTGGCAGACACACCTGTGTCAAGGGTTCTGTGCACTGAACCTTGCAACATGTGCTGACGCCTACAAACCAGAAACATGAACTTGACATTGACTAATGGCATCCTTGACCCATCTGACGTCGGAAGTGTGCACATTCCACGACCCCGTGTACAGTATACCCTGCACTTTTGCCTTTTCGCCTTTGTTTTTGTTTACTCGTTGGCTTCCTTGCTACAACCATTCCCGTTTCGAACCCAACATCAGTTTCCGTTTCCATTGTATGTCGACCCATCCAACCCGTAGTCTCCCGTGTCTGGATATACTAGAAGCAGATGAAATGAAGAAGCCTACATCCGGGCAATGTGCAACGGAAGCAAACGCGCAGCATACTGGGAAGCCTCTGATTCTATCTCTTCTCAGTCTTAAAGACCAGCCAAAGTCAAACAAAACTAAGTTCAAAGGTCTAGTTGGGTGTACATTTTTTCCTGATGCCTGGGTAAGACTCAGTACAGGGTACTATTTCCCATAATCTGGGTCGTGACGTCATATGTGTACACAGAAGAGCCTCATTCACATATGACCCAGTTGTCCCATTGATGGATATGGCTGATCTTATTCACAGATATCTAATTCATTGCTACACCATTCATTGTGTTGAAATACTCGCAGACCGACACTTCCTGTCTCAGGCCTACGTCACAGATGTTTGTAGGAATTTTTCTTGAGAACAGAAGGAGTGAAAGTAGTAGTTTACACTGAACGTTACCCAGGTATTAGAAACATCTCGCCCAACATCCCTCTTTGTGCTATGGGGAAACATACCTTCTATATACCAGTTATACCACGCAAGGTACACACATTTATACATGACAATTTAAGTTCAAAGAAAATGTAGTTACACTGGAATCCAATCAAAGTTGGGCAAATCAAATTCAAATGTCTTTCTCGCCGTCATGTGACCTCAGCAGTTCATTAGCACGTGAAGTTGGTGGTTAGGGCAAACGAGAGAAAACAAAACCAGACTTCAAAAGCATGTATCAATCACCTTCCCGTAAAAGCAACACTGATGTTTCAAAAAAATAAGAACAGATACAAAAAAAAACAATTAAAAAACTTAGCACACACCGTGATATACAAGAGTGAAAAATGTTTTAATTTTTTACTAGAATAAATATAAAAGTTAAAGAAAAGTTGGACAAAAAATCCAATAGTTTCAACTGTTCTTGTAATGGTAGACGCCAGGCACTGTGACAACGATGCCAGTCATTCTCTGGGTGTCTCACTTGTACCAGGTGAGGGACAAGGTGTGCAGCTCACACAAACTATTCCCATGTTGATAGACACAGTTTGAGGGGATCTCACCAGATTCCGAAAGACACACTTGATGGTCCTGTCTACGGTTGGAGGATTCCCAAGTTTAAAAACCATTTGAACAGCCCTGAAAAAAACTGTTGTAGAAGCTTCTACAGGAAACTTTTTTTTTAAAGAAAAATCATCATTTTCACGAAAACTTTTGCCACTAAGACATTTGCCAGGCAGCTAGCACTGTTTTTTTCGCAGGTATCTGTGCCAAAAGCATGGGCTGGCGAGCATACAGCTCACTTCTGCAAGAAATTATGTTAGAGACGTGTTTCACGGAATGTTGTTTAAGAAATGAAATGAGGCGGCCCCAGAATGTATATACTAACAACAAATTTAGCCGACTGCTGAAAAGCCCGAGGATAAAGTTTCAAAACTAGTGAAGACGAATGCTTGAAGCTGTGGCACCATTGTAACCAGAAGGCAAGATGTCTACCAACTGTGCTACCTTGACAAACGAATCTTTCTATTTTCATTGACTTTCTCGACGCGACAACGACACAAACAGAAATTTCTGAAGCCTTCTGACATGGACAAAACATCAGATTTAGATCAAATTGTTTTCTTTAAAATAAACTCTTCCTTATTTAATTTGCTTTCTTTAAAGTCATGTAAAACAAAAGGTGAAAAGTTCAAGTGTTTATACCTTTAAATTAAAAACGTTCGAAATAACAGAAATTTTCTCATGATATGTCCAGCAATTCAATTGTACTTGCGAGGACGAGGGGATGATGTCTAAATGTATTTGTTGTTGTTGCTGCTGCTGCTTTTGTTTGGTTTTTGGCGATAGCACAATGCGTCATACAGTCAATGTCCTCCTTTATACAACCATTCCTCAGACAACCCTTCTCTCTCACTTCTTTAAGCTAACGCCACAGTTATCAAAAACTCTTCCTTGACGACAGAAGCAAGAGAAGAAAAAGAGAAAGAAGAGCACACTCACACCACACACGCACGCATGCAGAGACACACGTCCAGAACTGTAACAACCTGAGCGTTCACAAATCACATTCACAGCAAAGGCATACTTCACATGACAAAACAGATCCTGTGTCCAGCGGTCTGTGAAAGGTGATCAAAAATACACATTTCCTCCATCACACACATACACATCTTCCAGCCTGTCTTTGTAGTTAAGATGGCGGAGGACATTAATGCCGAATTGATGCAACCTGTCTCTCCCAGAGCGCATTTCAACTGTTTGCCCGCCACTGATCTCCACCAAGAGCGATTTTCTCGCTGAGAAATGTCTTTGTGATTGCGCCAGCTCCGTGGGTATATGTCTCCTTTACAAACATTTCAGAACATCTGACTGCAAAGGTTCGACAGCCACAAAGAAATCGCAAACGTCTCACTTTCGAAGAGGCCAACCATCTGTGATATCATTTGTTTTAAATCGGAGAGGGAATCAACACCACGATGCCCAAACAATAAGGAAAGTGGAGAAGAGAATACCGAAGAAGAGGAAAGATACAGGGAGGAGGATACATGAAAAGTGTGGACAGCGCTGGTGTGATTAACTCCCCATGGGGCTTTGAGGAACCGTGAAAAATGGACAGAACTGGTGGCGAGGTCACCGTTGGTCAACGAGCATGAAAGCTGGGGGTCACATGACAGTGATTTGTCACTGGCCACCTTACAAACTCCAGCTTCATCTCCATGTTCCGGTGAGATGGTCGAGGAACTCGGGAAAATGTGCTTCTGGGGAAGAGATGGAGATGAGAAATGATGTTACAAAACCAGATGCGTAGGTAGAAATAGTAGGTTGCCATGAGAACGCTGCGGGTAGGTAGAAGTGGTATTGGAATATTAACGTCTCTGTGGTAGGCTGTAAGTCCAGATGTAACTGTGCTTTCAACATGATCATAGACTTACAAAATGGTGGAAGCAGCACACACACACACACCCACTTATCTTTTTAGTCTTCTTTGTCCTCCTAGTGCCGCAACCATACCATCCCAGCGGATCCGGTTCTGGGCCGAGGATCGATCTCCTCCTGGTCTGTCTCCGAACCCTGCGTTTTCACCTGTGGTTTAAGTCCAGAGCTTGTCTCGTTAAACTCGGTGTCAAATTGCAATAAAATCAAAATTGTCAACCGTACACTGCAGTCTATGCAAAAACTTATAAATACATTTTTTACTAAAACAAGGATATCGGCCGACAGCTCTTCCTTGCGATGTAAGTGTAGAAGCAGGACTGAAGTATCGTTGGAAGTCAGAGAAACATTGCAGTGTACTGCTGACGTCAAGCAATGTCTGTAAGACACAATAACAAACACGTTAATGCTTTGTACAAAGCCAGGATCGTGTGTTTTCACGAGCAAACCGTCGATGTCGCAGTTGAAGATGTGAAATATTTTCACGGTGAGTCCCGTGCTGTGTCCTGGTGACGTTAGCACGGACACCTCGTGTCGCGTAGTCACTGGGTCAGTGAAACTTATTCTCTCCTTGTCTTGCTGTGTCTTGCCGTCCACACAAAGTCCTCGACATTATGGGATAGCAATTGTCATGAACTGTGGAGGACGGCCATCTTGTCACTTATTTCTTGTTGTTCTTTGTAGGTACTGTAGTCCGTTTTCGATGTCCTCCATTGACTGGGCAGGCAACTCTGACCACGCGTACAATGATGTCTGGAGGGGAGAGGATCGGTAGGTTGTTGCCGTCTGTCACTCCGATCTTGTTCACTCCATTGAGTATGACGTGTGTGTTCCTGGCAGATGGAGGTACCTAGGGGGACAGTAGCAGAGTGTTCGTGGTCCGTCGTGCATTAGTCATCTTCATTAACAGCAGCCTCGTTGTCGATGACGTCACCGGTTCTGGGGCGTGTGCGTCTCGGTTCAGCGAATTTGTTCATTGTTGTAAACGGCGAACTTGACTTCTTCACGAACTTTAGACACGTTAGTTGCTAACGGCTGTATAGCCTGGTGGTTAGAGACGAGGTCTGAAGACTGAAAGGTGCTGTGTTCAAATCTGACAGTGACAAAAAAAGTGAGTGAGTGAGTGAGTGAGTGAGTGAGTGAGTGATAACTTTATCGGTCAAACAGTACTAATTAGCAAAGGGTAACGAACCAATCAAAGAGAAGGAATAATAAGTTCTAAGGGAGGTAACAAGGACAAGGAGTTCCCGTAACCTATTAATAATTAAAGAGTCAAGTATTAGAGAAAGATTTTTGCTAGGGGCAATGTTTGTTTTCACGGAGATGGATCTCCTCTCACTTGCTGGATGTATTCAAGAGCTCGGTGAGCTGAGAAAAGCGAGTTTACACAACTGAGCCCGTTGTCATGACTACTGACAAGTTTGTTTAATCTTTAAGTTCCTCAGGCGTGGATTGGACTCGAGCAGGAGTGGGTGTGGAAGTCTGGCGCAGCCCTGACATTCTCTAGCTGGGCGCATGCAGAACTAAACAATCAGAATGGAAACGAAAGTGCTGCTGCCATCGGAAGCGGTGGTCTGTGGTATACCGTATCCCCTTCATCCAAGTTGTCGTCAGTCTGCGAGATAAGTAAGTCTTACCTGTCACTACCTGTCTTGTTGTCTACAAGGTGTGGACATACACCTCATCAAACATCCCTTGTCTCCATCAGCATCCATCTTTATGCTGTTTATTGTCATTGACTGAGGCTGTCTAGTGCACTGTGTTGAACTCACAACGATGCTGACAAATGTTAGAGTGTGTTACTAGCTGTACTCATGTCTGACAACAAGAGATTACTGACAACCAACTTTCTTGTGTTAAGTACACCACATCTTGAATCACTGTTTCATTCATTTAACGAATGTACAAAAGCTAAATACTTCTGACTTTTTTGTGATGAAAGTCTGAACAAATAAAAATAAACAATCACGTTTATTGTCCATTTCTAATATCAGTTTGATAATGATCTACTATTTGTGAAACCTTAGAAACCTACAATAAGTTTCAAGATTTAGTTTCTCTACTTTAGGTCTTCACAGAAATGCTTCTCTGTTTTCTACATTACTTAGCTACAATATTTAGCTACAGACCTTACTGCATTGTTTACTTACAGTATTTACTCACAGTGCTTATCCACATTTACAATTGCAGTGCTTTTCTTAGTGGAAACAGAGAAATGTCCGTTAGGACTATCTTTGTCACGACTGTCTGTCCTAAGACCTGGCTGTCTCTACATTTCACTAGAGTTGAGCAGACATCAGTCAATACAGTTACTTGACATCAATATTATGTACATGTCTTTGCTTTTCTGTTTTGAGGTTCAACTTAAAGTGAGAGACTAACCTGTGACACCGAGGAAGCCAGGCTGTCCCACACCCGCCAGTCTCGTGGCAACAGAGCCTGTGAGTCTGACGACAAAGCCGATGAAACTGATGTGAACAGTGTGAGTGTGGGACACAGATGTCACTAGGCACAATAAATTATCTCTGCATGAAAACTGTTTGTTTGTATGAGGTGTGATGACAGCGATGACTGCGAGGATGATGACAAGCTAGCGCTAGTGCACTTCCGGCCTCCAGTGTGAGTTCATTGCCCCACACGGGCACTGACCTGATGTACCCAGGTGATACAAAGCTGTTCTTTCAGTTGGCTATTCCCAAGTCATTACGGGGTAGATACTAAGGTGACACTTAAGTGTTTGTACTGTTTGATTAGTGTCACGTGAGATCTTCCTGTTGAAGGAAATACTGCAATGATCACTAAATCACACACACACACACACACACAAGAAAACGAAAATATTAGAGTGAACGCCAGAGTCCAAGACAACATCAAACTAAATGGAGAAGAGATTGAGGCAGTTGACAGTTTCTCCTATCTTGGGTCCAAAATGACAAACACTGGGGATGCGGAGGTGGAGATTCGAGCCCGACTGGCGAAAGCCAGCCACTCCTTCGCCTCACTCAGGAGCACATGGAAGGCAACAAACATCAGTCAGAAGATCAAGCTGAGAATCTTCAAGTCAAATGTGATCAGCACCCTCCTTTACGGATCAGAATCATGGAAGATGACCAAAACCATCAGTAACAAGCTTGACGTCTTCCAAAACAGATGCCTCAGGCGCATACTTAACATCTTTTGGCCAAACACCATCACCAACGAAGAACTCCACCGAAGAACTGAAACCGAGTCCATCACCACGCAGGTTCAACGAAGGCGTTGGCGATGGATTGGACATGTGCTCCGCCAGCAGACAGCAGACCTCTCCACAGTCGCCCTACGATGGACTCCAGACGGCCGAGGAAAACGAGGCCGCCCACAGGAAACTTGGAGAAGAACAGTGGAAAGGGAGATGAAGGGAAAGGGCTGGACATGGGGTCACCTAGAGACATGGGGTCACCTAGAGACATGGGGTCACCTGGAGCTGGTTTCAGCCGATCGACATCGGTGACAGACTCTGGTTGAGGCCTTGTGTGCAACCTGATGAACGAAGAGGAATAGACAGATTCTTCACTTACGATGTTCACAAAAGAATGAGCAGTAAAATTTGTCCACTTAGAAATATGACACAAAAGCAGTGTAGCAGGTCACAGACTGCACACGTGGTAGTAGCATGCACCTCGGTGTACTAGAGTAATACCCGTATCTTATTGAAGGAAACATTAATGACATTTGTGATGTACTTCACGCTTCACGCAGCACATGACACATACAACACACACCAGCAGCACACACCACACAACCCAGACATTATGATCACAGATTTTAATACACAACAACATTTAAAGAGAACAAAGGAGGAAAGATGGACTTTGAAGCCTTCGTTGGGTGTCATGTAGATGTCGCTATAGCTGTTGTCACACGTGACCTCAGTGTTGAGTTGTGCTTCGTTTCCCTTCCATCACATCTTGATAATCTAACCACAAACACCAAACCTCCTCAATTCCTTGTTGTGTCGTGTGCTCCGCTCTCAGGTCCAACCAGTCTCACGGACACCCAGTCAACCGCCAGTCAACCGCCAGTCAACCGTCAAAAGCCAGCGACACGGCCAGTCAACACTCAGTGAACAAGAGCACATACGTGTTGAGAATACAAAATATAATTGTCACTTAATCAAAACTGAATTTAAAAGAGAGACGAAAAAACAAAGACACACACGTGCACACACACACACACACAGTCTCTGTTCCTCAGTGCTAACCATCTATCACTCAGCAATCACTACCCGGGTAGCACGCCACAGACATTTCAAAAGACAGATTTCTCACAAGGTTAGGTGTCAACAATGTTTCTGGGGAAAATATACAAAATGTCTGCTGTCCCAAGTCTTGCAGAGTGTGGTCATCGCCGCTGTTGTTGCTGTAGTCCTGAAACACGTCCACCGAGCAGCTACCGTCGGTTGCTATGGAATCCATTAGTATTTGAAGAACAGCAATTTCTCTATCCGTTATTACCCACGCTGATGTTCATCTCGTATGTGCTCTCCTAGCGGCGAGCTTGTCCGGAGGGTGTGTAACTCGCTATTGCTTCCCTCCATCACATGGTTGTCAAGAGGACGACATCACCATACATGACACTGATTACAGGTTACTGAACACACGCGGGCAGCAGACACGTGTTGACACTGTAATGAGCTGTGTAATACTCATATAAAGATACCAACCCTCTGTTTGTGCTGTATGTCAGTGGCTGACAGAAGAAAGGAGAGTTTACTTACACCTCGCTGACAGACAGCAGGAAGGAAGAGGTCACACGAGAGGTCATTCCACAACCCGTCGGCAGCCATCGCCCCGCAGTCCTCGTCGCCGTTTTGGTTTGGTTCTCCGACGGCCCAGTTATGGTACACCAATGGTTTCTTCGACTTGGCTTGCTCCCACAATCCCTCCTTATTCAAATCGTGTATCGGTAGCCACGCCCAGTGAGCTTTTACAAAAGTCATATCACTTTATGTTACTAGTTAACGAATTGTATGTATTATTATTCCACAAACCACAACAGCATATTCCATCAAAAGTAATCTTAGTGAAACATTCTTGGCGGTGCACCTACCAGTCTGCTAGCTTTGTATACCTATATACACAGGTGAGAACTGTCTTCCACACATTGAAACGTTCGTGTCTTTTAATTAAGACAGAGGAAGAAATATAAAGTTATCTGTTTTAAATTGATTGCAAAATCACCTGCTCTTGAATTCCTTTAATCATGTCTAAACAACAAAACGCCTTCCTAACTTGACACAAAATTCTAAAAACACTTCCACTTGAAAACAAAGTTGATCTATTGGTGACCTGTGTCTTCAAAAATAATATACTCACTATAGTTAGGGCTGATGAGTTGCCTCACCAAATCATTCTCCGCGGCTGAATTTATCTTAATAAAATGGCCGCGAATCTTTCCGCATGCTTTCTGCACCGTGAAAACAAGCGATTTTATTGCTAATAACTTGATGCCAATGAACATATCTATATTATCTGATTGCTAATGGTGTCAAATGTTTGTCTTTTTTGTATATCCGAGAAACAGCTTTCGGTAAAACTATACCAAATAATTAATAAATAATAATAATAATAATAAATTTAATAACAATAGTAGTAATAACAACAACATAAGCAAATTTCCTTGTGTGAATGCAAACATTCCCTTACCATTAACTATCTTCTAGACAGCAATAAACAGAAACATCAAATAACTGTCTACCAAACAATAATATACAAACATTATAGCTAACTGACCATTTGACAGCAATAAAAATAAGTATTTGCTAGCTCACACTCTGCTAGACAAAAATAAAAACAAACATCACTTAAGTGACTGTCCATTAGATAACAATGAACACAAACATTAGCTCACGGACGACCTCATCATTAACGGTCATGACGTGCAGGGAGGAAGATGAGAAGAGAAGGAGCTAATGCAGGAGTGAGTAAGCAGAGGAGTGAGTCACGGAGTGAATGAGGAGGATGAGTGAATGCAGAATGCTGAGGCTAAAAGAGCTTCTGTGGAATGTCTCTAGGGGGATGCGAGGCTGAGAGGTGAGGTCAGCATCAGTCCACCCTGGTGACCTACTCGGGTGGTGAGCTAGTAGTTCAGATGTGATATTGTCACAGTTTGCTGCGGATACAACATAATTCATAGAAAAGGAAAGTGGTTGTTAGAGACTAAAGGCTGCAGTTGAAAGATGACAAACGGACACATTGAGACTAAAAACGCTAGCTTTGATGGCATTTTCATGACAAACAAGTATTTACTGCATTATTCTTACTTTCCTGTTTGATCACTCGTCTTAAATATGAACAGGCTAGCTTTTACTTTCAAAGAAATGTCTTACATTATGCTTGTAAGAAACATGTGAAATGCCCAAGATTCTTGTCAAGTGTAGCAGTATCTACCATAAAACAATATTGTGAGCAGTAAGGACAGGGTGGACAGACAACATTCCACTCACAAAAGATTCAGACCAAGTTTGGAAGGATGGACTTAAGATGTAGCACTTGCCACCAAAGGCACTCCACTTGTCTGGGCAGTGACTGTGGACTGCAGCAAATAATCATGACAACCAACATAAGCAACTAATGCTAACTTACTTGTACATAGTACATCACAGAGCGAGGGATGGTAGCACTGTCATCAAATAAACATTTGAGATGACGTCTGTCAGATAAGTAATGAAATAATACTAAATATCAACACAGTTTATAGCAGTAGCAAGCAGTCAACTAGGATCTGAGCAAATTATTAATGTCTAAGCCTAATGCAAACTATGATAAGGTACACACATGTAGATATACGTGTATCTACTCTCTTTCTCTTGTTCTATTAACTTACAACTTTAGTAACATTGCATAACAAGCTCATGACTGTGACCTTCAGAAAAAGTACAACCTCATGTCAGATGAAAGGAAGATTCAAGGCAGGTAACAGGGAACTAAAGTTGGTAGACAGGAGAGTTACAGTGTTATCAGGTGTAATGTAAAGACAGACCAGGTAAGTTACATAAAGAAAGCCTTATGTTATTTCTTACAATACAGAAGATTGTTTACTAAAGTTTAGTACAGATGTTAGTAAAGGAAAAATAATTTTTCAAAAAAAAAACAAAAAAACAAAACAAAAAACAAAACAGTTAAACACCAGCACACACTGCGGCACAGTACTGTAGAGTAGCTGCCCCTGAGTCCTTTAGACTTGACGTAGATGTAGACACTGTGCACTCTGTTGACACTGTCTCCTTCAGTTCTGTGGCCTTACCCGACACTCTTGCGTTGACCACAACCACAACCACACTGTCTGTCCGATGTGTGCCGGGACCCTTTGCTGGTTCACAGTTCACAGTTCACAGTTCAGAGTTGCCTTGCCTTGCTGACTACAGGAGGCAGGACCAACTGACGAAGAAGACGGAACAAAGAAATAAAGGGAGGACGAAACGTAGAACGGTTGCCACTCCGCACACGCAAGGGCGGAAAAGGTGAAGAAGAAGAGGTGACGAAATCGAAGTAACGCAGTGACGACAAGAACCAGGACGAGGTTGACAAGATCACGTGAAGAATGTAAGGTGAAAAAGATGACAAAGATGATTAAGCTGCCAAAAGGCGTACAAAAATCACGTACACAAAGTCTGTGGAGAAAACAAAAGAACAACGGTCACTAGGTGGCTTCAGTATCAAACAAAAAACTTCCCCCTCTCTATCCATGACCTACTGTAGCCCTCCATTCTCCTTTCAAAATTGAACTCATAAAAAATGGCGTGCTGAAAGTGCTACCCGGCAGACATAACTCTAAATCACAATTAAAAACCAATGGAGTATCTAATACAGAGGAAACATAAGCTGTCCATGAGGCTGCGATGTACTAGCTCCAGGACAGGGCTACTGACACCAACATTCCGCAATAGCCTCACACCGAACAGGCGCTGATGTGCTTTCCTGGAAACAACGGAGATGGAAACAAGTGGTCGCCAAGAATAAACAGCTCTCAAGCCGACGTCACGTGACCTAGCATGTGAATGACGTCAGCCGCTGCTGCAGTCAGCAGAAGACCTTTCCCCGCCAACGGGATAAAAATAGCCTGAAAAAGATGTCCACCGTCGTCTGCAGTCAGCTACCTTCCTATTACCGGGCTTCCCTAAGCACTGAGAGCAACACAGGCACAGAAAAATGTTGGCCACGTGACAATAACGGCAAAGCAGACATCTTTGCCTGGCCACAGCCAATCAACGATCGGCTCTCTCGCTCTGCGCCAATACAAGCGGAGATGACAAGATGAAGCCGCTGCTCGTCTCCCACTCAGGGCGACCTCCAGTTCTCAAGAGATGTCAAGTTTAGAACAAGCAATCAAATGTGATGTGGAGGACAATAACACAGTGTGAGTCACACGGTAATTTGTCATTGAATGTGAAGTACAGTATATTGTTTATCATTGTTATTTATTACAAACATGTCAACAATAAGCTTACAACAGCTTGAAACCAGTTATAAGAAAGACTAGTCAAGGTGTAGCACTTGTCCCCAAAGCTGCTCCAGCCGTCAGGACAATCACTGTAGACTGTAAACAGACATGCACTCCACGGTCAAATAGTTTCACAAAACACAGACTACAGGGGTCACCATACCACGTGGTGTATGTTGTTGCCAGATGTCGTCTGTGTAGTAATACATCAGGTTGTACATTACTAGCTTGTAACACAAAATACCTACAGGCTCTGTAATACATCACCACATTACTCGTTACATGTGAACCATGAACACACCCTCTGATACACTAACAAACTCACTCTGTACAAGGCAAATCAAATCGCCAGGAGAAGCAGCATTGCAAGAGATGGGGTAGGCGTAGGGGTAGGGGTAGGGGTAGGGGTAAGCCCACAGGGTTCATGTCATCCGGGTTCTTGCAATACTTCATAAACATTGAAGCCACAAGTTTACGACATTGGAATCCCATTAACAAACACCTGCAGCTTCTCTAATTTAGCCTCAGTCGGCCTTCAGTAAACCAACTGTCGATCCCCTGGACCAGGCAATAGCACGCGATGCTGGGCAGGTAAAGGTCAGAGGTCATAAATGGTAGTAGTAAGGAGTCTTTATTTTTACAAATACTATATATTCTATTTCGTGAAAAGACTACATTTTGACAGTTAAATATCGAAAATTTTCTTCAGTAAACATCTTTTATTTGATGTAACCAAACAGTAAAGCATGTTAAGGCTGTAAGAAACCAAGCATGTGTTTTATTTACAGCTGGAAACAAAATATTTAGTTGTTGTTGTAGTCTTACCTGGTGTGCACGTGACAAGCAACATCCAGGTGACAGGTACTACAGACTTCAGCCTCAACTCTAGCCTCATTCTCGATCTTCTTCTTCAGCACCGACAGCAAAGTGGCGACTGTTGAGCTTTGATGCTATACCATCTGTACATTATCGTTGACGTTGGGGTAGATAAGCGTGTGACGTTGACAAGACATCAAATCGTCTCGTCATCAGATGTACGTTAGCTGACAGTCAGTTACGTCACAGCCAGGAAAGTCTTGAAAACATCTTTCCTCAACTTAGCGCCTTACCCATGCTCTATGTCGCTTCCCACAACAAAAATAAATTTTTGCAACACACTTTAGTTGACATATTTCTTTAGGATCATTGTACCCAGGGCCGTGCTTAGGGGCAGGCGGACGAGGCATCTGCCTAGGGCCCCGCGCTTTTGATTGATATGGTAACTAGGCATATGGAAGTGTAGTCAGCCGTGGCGTGAGGGCCCCGCACATGCCCTTTGCCTCGGGCCCCGCGGGGGCTAAGAACGGGCCTGATTGTACCTACTGGCCTCGAGCAAAAATTGGAGAAATGCAAATATAATAAATGTACAATGACAGTCAACGCTTCAAGGAGAAACTCCTCAAGCTCTGGGACACTTGAGTGTGAAGCAGGGTGTGGGTGAGATGCTGTTTATAAGGCTGTGAGAAGCCAGTAGCTGAGGGTAGTATACAAGGTGTTTGGTATTGTCGATATCTCACGAATAAACACCCTCACCACAAACAAATAATAATAAAGCGAGTGACACAGCAACTAACCATGCCCACACTCACTCCAGCAACGGGACCCAGGCTGCTGAGGTCTGTCCCGCTGCTTTCACTTTTCCAACTCTTGTCACATCATCGTGAAGTGGACTAACAACACTCCGCTAACAATTCTCACTGCATTTGTCATCGTGGAGCTGTCGTGACCACCGCCGCCATCTTGCTTTCGTCGGCCATCACGTGGTGCGTGACCCACGTGACACACTGGAGTGACTGTCTCTGCCGGTGTTGGCAGGCCGTAGATAGCCTTGTAATCGCTGTGTTTCCGGTGGAGACAACCTTATTAATGTCGCACGCCAGTTCAAACCCCAGTCTCCCTGCAGCCGTTGCTTCAACAGCCATGGGTCGAGTCCTGGTCCTTCTCCTCGCCTGCTTCAGTCTCTGCGGTAAGCTAGTCGCAAGCTTGTCGCAAGATATGAGTCAGCTGACCGAGGTCGTTGTCAGTGTGTAAATAAAGATCATCATGTTTACTGACATCATGTTTACTGACCACATGTTTACACATCTTTCTTGCAACTCAAGTATTCTAACAATAAGGACATGACAATTAAAAACCTAATATTCCTTGGTTTGTGTTAGCTTTCGGTTTATTTACAGTTTACTATCAGACCTCAATAACCCTCAACTTAAATAGCCTTGTCTTAACATTTGTACAGCATCTCGCTCCTGTCCAAGCTACTGGCAAAAGTACAGAGGATTCTGCTATGTCTTTGTTAAGGAAGCAACATCGTGGCTGACTGCTCAGGTATGTAGCTGGCTGACTGCTCAGGTATGTAGCTGGCTGACTGCTCAGGTATGTAGCTGGCTGACTACTCAGGTATGTAGCTGGCTGACTACTCAGGTATGTAGCTGGCTGACTGCTCAGGTGAGTCACTGAGTACACAATATGACAACCAACTGACGCCGAAAGAATAGCAACAGGTGTATCACATCACACTATCAGTATGATTGGTAATATTATCGCTGTCGTCGTCATTACCATCACCACCATCTTGCCAATGTTTACAGATTCTAAAACATTCAGTAGCTTTCAGTCCTTGTTTATACTAAGATGATTTTGGTAGGAAATGTTATGGACAGTAATCACTGTAGGATCTTATTAATGTAAGTATCTGTGTGTTGCTGGGTGGTCGCCGGGTCATCTGCTTGTCGTCTGCCCTCAGACTGCTTGCCAGCTGCTAAAAGCTCGACTTGCCGAAGTCACCTCTCCTGGAGAAAATACTTTTGTGAAGAACCTCATGGACGGCAAGAAAGGCACGTGAGACTCATTTCACTTTGAAATCTTTCATTTCCATTCTCTCATTCCTTTCATCGTCAGCAAAACAAACTATTACATTCAGACACATCTACATCATCACAAGATGCTGACAGTTTTAAGCTGAGAGATGTTTGTATACCCACAGCAAAGAATGTCTGGCTTGGAATGAACGACCTAGTGAAAGATGGACAGTGGGTGCTGACCAGTTCCGGGTCAAGGCTGCCCTACACCAACTGGGCCAAAAATGAGCCAAACAACGGCAAGGGTCGAGGTCAGTACTGTCTTCAGATGACCGCCGACGGCTTCTGGGATGACGACGACTGCGTCAAGCTTCACTCCTTCATTTGCGAGAAAAAATGTAAGAGCACTCACTGGCCAGCTTCCCTCAGTGCCTGGTCAACACTAACACTAACATCAGCACTAACACCAACACGAACACTAACATCAGCACCAACACTAACACTAACATCAGCACTAACACTAACACGAACGCTAACATCAGCACTAACACCAACACTAACACTAACATCAGCACTAACACTAACACTAACACGAACACTAACACTAACACGAACACTAACATCAGCACTAACACCAACACTAACACTAACATCAGCACCAACCACACCTTCCTCCTCCCTATGATGTCACCGACCGTCCTGTGGTTGTAACAACACTCGTGTTAACAACTCACCTTGCTGTCGACGGTGAGGGTCACACCTGAGTATCCTCACAGATTTATCAGCAACTCACAGAGGTGGATAGAACAGGCTTCAAACTCCCGTATCATGTTTCAGGGATGTGACGGGGTATTAACGAGGGAAAGTCGGGTCTGTTTATGAACAGAAGAGGCCAGTGTCAGTAGGTCATGGACCGATAGGTCATAGGTCAAGAGAGACACAGACCGACCACTGACGACACCGGCTCACTTCATGACACAAAAACTCTGATGACAAACATGCTGTAGTTAATGAATAATTTCAGAAGGCAAAAGACTTCAGATAAAGTGAACAGAAAAAATAATGGAAGACAGACAACTGCGGGATAAAAGTTAGAATCACGGAGCAGAAGGATGTGAGAGCGAAGAGTGCAATATCAATGTCCTTTAATTCTGTTGAACAGTGTGAACAAGACTGAATGGTGTTGGTCACGTGATCCACGTTAACGGCCAAGTCTGAAGGCATCCACTCTGTTCACCTACTCGAAGACTGGTGTTTGCAAGTGAAGTGTTTTAAATAAATACAATTACACCGAACCTTTCATGATTCAGCCTGATTGATTCTCTTGTTGTTTGTGCAATTAGTGTGGTGAACTGTGACCTGTGTCTCTGACACTATAAACGTGTTGTCATGATGACTTTCTGGCACTTTGTTTTTTATTTTTATTTCTTATTGTCTCTCTGACACTAAAATCGTGGTGTGATGGTTGGTCTGTCACCAAAACTAAATACAGTATCATGGGGCGATAATAATTCAATAATTCACAAAGAATCAACGTTTTATTGAGACAGGCGAACACACGCACGCACACAAGCACACGAGATGTTATTCTAATCACAGAAGTAATGTCATAGCAACATAACAAGTATGACGAGAGGGTGGCACTGTCACTAACACCCGAGCTCATTGCTGACAGTCCCACAGGTCACCAAGACATCTAGCGACCAGCCCGAGGTTAGTCAGGTTTAGCACGTGCTCTGTGCTCCAACATCTTGTCTGACTTCATCAGTACCTCTCTTGTCCCTCTGTGAAAGGTCTAGTCACCTGCAACCTAAACATCGCCGATGTCTACACTCACCGAGTACACTCACTAATGAGCTAGCTCACCACCTCCAGTTCCCACTCCCTCATACCGAGGAGCACGTGACATATAATGACATATAATGTGCCATCTACTGTGCACCACAGGTGAGGTGGGAACCAGGATCGTTTCACAGACTCTGGAAGTGGAGCAGCATTGAGAGTTGCTTGCAAACAGGTTGCTAAGGGAGGTTGGTGCTGCCTGTGCTATTCCGACATTCAAATGCATCTTTACATCGCGCGGTGACAAAATGTGTGTAACGGCAAAAACGGAAGATGATTTGAATTTCAAATTTGCCCTTTCTGCATAATTTTGAGAAAGTAAGACATTCATTATGCTAGAAATGTGTCAGTGGTGCTTACAATGTGAGTAGGTCGACACTTTTCAGTCAATCAAGACTAATGCTGTTCACACGAGTGTTGTTGCTGACTAAGATGTTGTCACACAAGAACAGACTTCAAGGTAGTCTTTGTGACAAGAGACAGTGAACAGACATTTGCAGCTAACCCGGTGAACCATTCAGAGCTGACACTGCTGTATACCCTTGTAGACAGTGCTTTTGTCACACTGGACGGAAGTCTTGAGAAAAACAGCCTGAGTCAGACTGACTAACAGCTCTGTAAATATGTATCTGCATATATACAGTTGACCTCTGACATACAGTCAGACTGACTAACAGCTCTGTAAATACATATCTATATATATATACAGGTGACAAACTACACTACAAGCAGTCAGTCACATGAGGTCACACGGCACACATTGTGTGATCTGGGGTGTGCATGCACTGTGATAGTCACAGGCAAACATGCACGTGTCGTCATCCACTAGTCACCGGAAGTTGATAAAGGTGTGAGTTGATTAGAGTATGGTAGGTGTGGAATTTCAGCTGTGATGCCTGATGACCCGGCAATGTGGTGGCCGTCACCCACACTGGATGCGCCCTGCTGCTTCTCGCCGAGTCTTACTTTGTCTCCTTTGTTGCTTTCTTGTTTGTTTGTGGGTGACACAAGCTTTCTTTCTCAGTATTTAGCGCGAGGACGACACACTGCGAGGGAGACTAGTCCTCTGCCAGTTACAAACAAGTTATGTCAACTGACTGCCGAATACAAACAATGTAACAATGTGACATTCATCTGTCAGACAATAATGTAGTCACAAACAACACTTGTGTAATACTGTTAGCAACAGCAACGACGATTTCAGTATTTGTTCATAGCTAATGAAAGTGGCAATAACAATAAGTACCAATCTGTCATTATTGACAACTTTGTTTCCTTCAGCAGACTGCAATACCCGGGCCCACCCGTGTCCATTCAATGACTTTTACTATAAAACTGTTTGTAAGAGGGAATCGAGTCATTTAGCCAGGTGCAAAGTGTTTAAAGTATTCATTTACACGAGTTACATCCGTTAACATACAAACAGTAAGCTGTTCAGTTGAAGATTTGAATTTTTGTAACCTTTTTTTTTTTGAGGGTTATTTGTAAGTTGATCCTCCTCCTCCTCCTCCTCCTCCTCCTCCTCCTCCTCATCATCATCATCATCATCATCAATAATTGATGCTGCTACACTGACAGTGACTGGCGAGTTCAGTGGTCAGGTGTGATTCACTTGATTACCCAAGATAGTTATAGGTACACGGACTTTTCGCCGACGGACGTTTCGCCGCCAGACGTTTCGGAGCCGGACGTTTTGCCGACTGGACGTTTCGCCGCTGGACGTTTCGGAGTCGGACATTTTGCCGACCGGCGTTTCGCCGCCGGACGTTTCGGCGCGGGGCACTTCATTTCGGCATTTCACACGGGACCTTTAGCCGAAGTCAAGTGTGTGACGCCCCTTAGCTCACACATTTCTCTCGCCATTGTATCAATGTATCAGTGAACTCTCTCTCACTATCCCTCCTCATGTGAACCGTTAGCTCACACATTTCTCTCGCCATTGTGTCAAAGTTTTTTCTCAAAGCTGTTGCGCATAATCTGTGACAATCAAAGTGAACTGTCTGTGAAGTCTGTGTGTAAAATTTGTTTGAAATAAAGAATTATTGTGTAATCTAGTAGTTACTTTCATTCTTTGAGAAGTAAGCTCTCTCTCTCTCTCTCTCTCTCTCTGACATAATGCGGCGAAACGTCCGGCGGCGAAACGTATGACTCCGAAACGTCCAGCGGCGAAACGTCCGGTCGACAAAACGTCCGGCTCCGAAACGTCCGTCGGTGAAACGTCCGTCGGCAAAAAGTCCGCACACGTAGTTATAGGAGTTGATCTGAGTGATTAATTATTTCGTTATAATTATAAGGTGTTTGTACTTGTTTGTTGCAAGAGACAATCACTCTCAGCAACGGTTCACAGTGTGTCTGGCAGAGCTCTGCTTCTCTCATCAGCATCCTTCACAGGATGAGAATTGTACACTTTGCTGGACACAGGCTGGAAATGTCCAGTATGCACAGTAAAGGAGGACGGACATGATGAGGATGGTGAAGATGAGGAGGCAGAAGACAGGGAAGATAAGACTAGTTGATATTTCTGTAAAACGATTTTCATTTGGCTCCTGTGCTCCAGTGGTACCTTTGACGAGGTGACAATGGACATTTTAATCAGTCACGTGCATGACATCACCTAATGTTTACTTTGTAGTCAACTCGTGTTATCACATTACATGTATTTATTTTAACATACTGTTCTATATACTTTAGATGTTGATGATGTGTTGATGCATTATGATAGGATATTTAGTGTCAATGCTTCTTTATTTTGTCTCCTTCATTAATTAAAAAGGTTCTTTTCAAAGTGTTAGTGTGCTTTATTAGTGACTGTCAGTTTGTGATGAAACAGTTCCTGAGGCATGGTTGCTTGAAACACCCAGTCCCCCACTTCGTAATGAGATATGGATGTAATGTAAGGGTGGATGATATTTCATAAAATAGTATGTCAATGATTTTGTTCTTCCCATCTGTCAGATGTCCCAAAAACTAAGGCAGCCTTTGTGCTCTTGATCGTGTTTTGCATACTTAATAGAAACTCCAGAAACATCACTGAAAGTATGTGTTAAAGCATCGTGTGTTGATGTCATTTCTACTGGAAATAATGTAGTTTATGATCTCATTAATTTCATTTCTTGTTAGTTACTGTGTGTGTGTGTGCAAACGACTTCGGGTAGCAGCTCCATCAGGTTGACTATAAAGTACAGACTGTCCAGATACTCATAGTTCTTACTGTTGTAAGGCATGAAGTCTGCTTGGCGACACGGAGAGAAGAATTCAGACATTGAAAACCAAAAGCCTCAAGAGGTTAGTCCGACTCCTCTACAAGGACGGAAATCCAATGACTTTGGAGAGGCGATGATGATGATGATGATGATGATGATGATGATGATGATGATGATAATAATAATGATGATGATGATGATGATGATGATGATGATGATGATGATGATGATGATGATGATGATGATGATGGGGTTTTATAAGAGGCCACAGTAAGAAACATTTCTTGCAACTGTGAAGCGGGGCTAGCTAGTCTTAACTCAGTAAGATAGTTCTTTACAGCATCTCAGAGCAGGTCAGAGCCAAGTCTGACAGAGAAATACCTGCTCGACAAACATACATGGAGCAGGACTGATCACCGGTCCACAGTCTTGACTGAGGACACTCGTCAACCTCTGGACATCCAGTCGTTTCACCCCCACACATACTATTGGACCAGCATATCCGCTCGGCAGTCAAGAAAAGGCTTATTGTACATACATAATATGTAGATACAGTATTATTATGCATATATAATCAGCTGCAAACACACTTCCTTGAGAGGACAAAGGTCAGGGTCAATGTGAAATTTGTGCTTCGCTGGCGAAAGTGGAGACACTGAGCGTGTGGACCTCGCAAAGCTTAGTTTCCTTATCATGCACAGAGCTACTATTGCCCTCTCAGTGGTACTGGACTGGCATGATTGAACTCTGTGGTGTAGAGTATAAAACAGACTCACAACACCTATTGGCATCGTGTGTCAAGCACTGGCCAACATGTCTTCACCAAAACTGATTCTTCTCGTTACACTCGTGGGCTTGAGCAGTGAGTATGAGTAGAGATGTTGCTGTGTCCCAGTACTCCTCGATTGTGTACATTTTATTTAATAAACACACTCGACTATAACGATGTAAATTGCTGTCACTGCATGTGTTGGCTTACTGTGTGCAGGTGTTCATTCCATTCCAACGCCGTGTCGAAGCCCGTGGAGACCTGGCCGTTGTCAGTGTCCCGCCCCCTGGGTGCCATCGGGTTTGTCCTGCTACACTTACATCGAGCATCCTCTGCCCTGGATAGATGCTGCAGTAAGTCTGGATGTTGACCTCTGCCAGCACTTAACCTCTAGCTCCATGCATACATTTACAAATGTGTAATCTCTATAACTGCAAAGTCTAAGAACTCCTCGTGGCCATCGCTTCAACTCGCCAAACACTTATTTCAGGTTTTACAAAAGTACAGTCTTGTTTGTGTCAAACATTAAAACACTGTCGCCGTCTGTGGCGAGCTTGGTCAAGATAAACTGTGGCTGGTGTGAGCATCATCAAACTGTAAAGCGGTTTGTGACAAGCATGAATATGTTATACTTGTTTACAAGTTGGACATTGTCAGCAAGGGAAATAGAGGAGGCTGCTGTACTGGCATGCCAGGGTTAGGGTTAGGTTAGACATGCCACACAGAATTATGATCAGTATCTTGTAAGCTACATAAGATGTAAAAGACACAAAAGAGATAAATATGTAAATATGTATTTCCCGGCTTTATGATTTGTCTGATATTGCAAGTCGCTGGTGATACAATAAAGTCTTCATTGACAAATACGACAGCTTTATTTACAGATTGTGAAAATAGTCCCGACATTTGTCTATCAAGGTTGTCTGGGATCTTGTAATACTCCTGGTGCTGTAAATGTAACTCACTTTTCATCTCTACCTGTATACATTCGACAGAGAAACAAGATTTAGCTAAATATGCAAATATCGAAAGGTATCTTTATAATTATTATTATAATTATTATAGATATTTCTAGATAACAGATATTTCAGGACATTATATTTCATATTTATCACAGAGTCTCTGCAAGTTACTTGGTGCTAATCTTGTCGAAATCAACTCGGCGGCAGAGAACATGTTTGTCAACAACATTTACAAGAGCAGAAACGGTAAGGGAGGCTGTTTTCAAATTTCCGCAAGACTTGCCTTCTGTTCTATTGCTGTACAAACACCTGCACAAACACCTGCACAAACACCTGTACAAACACCTGTACAAACACCTGCACAAACACCTGTACAAACACCTGTACAAACACCTGTACAAACACCTGCACAAACACCTGCACAAACACCTGTACAAACACCTGTACAAACACCTGCACAAACACCTGTACAAACACCTGTACAAACACCTGTACAAACACCTGTACAAACACCTGTACAAACACCTCTACGTTACCACTACATGCAAGTAGAATAATGAATTAATTGTTTACTTTATATGTATAGAAAGGTGTAAAGCCTATACTTGCTGAGGTCCCTGTATGACCATCGCTTCAACTCGCTAAAAAACATTAAAAGTGTTAAAACATTAGCTATGGTGTGTGTCAAACATGATCAAACTATAAAATTCGTTTTCTTTACACTTACACGTTATCTTTGTTTAAAAGTTTGACATTTGTTGAAAGGGGGGGGGGGTATCGTTCTCTTGTCAATGTTGGCTAGTTGATTGGTTGATTAGTGAGGGACCAATGGCAGCCCTTGGCGTATGTGACGTGCGAATGCGCTAAGTAAAATAGGGAACAGGGAACCAGGCAGTACTTCTCGGCATGACGTCAGAGTGGACGGAGCACCTGGTCAGCAGTTGAAGTGACTGTAGCATCTGTAAGGCAGACGTCACTTCTATCTGGAGACCGGCCAAGAGGACGGGAACCTTAGAAAACCTTAGAGAACCTACGAGTCAGTGACGAAGAACAGAAGGACTGCCTGCTGTCGCCATGGACATCAAAGAATTATGTGACTAAGACTTGCACTACCTGTGAGAGGACTGCAACTACCTGTGAGAGATAGCTCGACACTAAGGTCAGAAGTCGATGATGTCAGACGAGGAACACGTCTGCTCGATTCACTGCACTCCAAGGACCCGGAGAGCTTTGCATGAAGGTGCTGTTCGTTCGGCTGTAGGTGGCAGTGCAGTCGTCGGAGACCCCACGTCTCGCCGGGAGAGCAGTCGTCGCTCCGACATGGTTGGCAGATCGGACAGGAAAGACGATGAACAGGCGGAGCAACACTTTCAAGTGAAAGGCTTGAGACTGCCGTGACTGTCGGCTGAAGTACTGGTCTCCACCCAACCATCATCGTGAACCCACAATAACAAGAACAGCTTTAACATCAGAGCTAAGTTGATGAGCGTGTGAAGTGAATGATAGAGAGAGAGGTAGCAGCACTGGGATAGTGGATACTCTTAGCACGGATAGCACTGGGACTTCCCTAGACGACTCTTTGCTTTGCATGGATTTGTATGGTTGTTGTTTTGTTGTTTTTTCGTTTGTTTGTTTGTTTGTTTTGTTTTTTGGTTTGTTTGTTGTTGTTTTTTGTCGTTGATTAAATTTTTATATACTTTACATCACACGTCGAGTTTCGTGTTCGGGGAACAGCCGGGGTGGGGGTCGTGAGCCACGTGGTAAAGTGTGTGATCACATGTGAGTGATGTGCGTGACGTTGCCCTGTAGCTTATGCTCACGTGGGTAGTGACATTTAAGGTCAACTCTTGCCCACGTTTTCTGCTAAAATCCAGGAATACTGCAACACACAGCCTAAACACTAGAAAATCTTTTGCAAAGGTATTGTGGTAATTACACGAGTGTATATTATGTTCTTACAGTTTGCAAATAAAATATGATAAATGTTAATCAAGGAACATTTAAACGTCTAAAAACAAATTATTTTCTTGAAATTGTTGACTTCTGACCGGCTTCAAAGCAATTTCAAAGAGTTCTTCCAAACTTGCATCTAAAAAAGAAAAGAAAGGTTTAGACATGTGTTTAGCAGCTGAGCTCTGAGCTTCTAATGTCCAGTTGTGCAGAGCTGATATCAAGATTTTTTATTTCTTGTTCTTGTTCTTCTTGGCATGCCAGCTTTACATCTTCTTTTTTCCTTCTGTCATCTCAGTCGACAATGGCTGGCTGGGTATCAATGACATCCAGCAAAATGGCCGCTGGGTGCTGACGTCAACCGGAAGACCCCTACCTTACAGCAACTGGGCCCCTGGGGAGCCCAACAACTACGCGGGTAAACAGGGCTGTGCCCTCATGTACAGAAACGGACAGTGGGACGACAACTCCTGCCTCATCTCGACTGCCTTCACCTTCGTCTGCGAAAGAAGGGTATGTAAAGTATGTAAAGTATGTAAAGTAGAGTAGTGTAAGGGAGGCCACTCTCTCTAGTGGTCCAGCAGCTGTCTGGTCATGTACCAGCGTGTGGCTTCTCTCCCTTCTGTGTCTCGTAAAGGCTGACAACAACAACAACAATAACAACAACAATAATTCATCGTGATTTCCTCACTGTCACTCTACATCTGATGTATTCTCCATCTTGGTTAACTTTATCCCTCACACATTGACCTCTCTAGTGCCAGTGACATCATCATCATCATCATCATCATCATCAAAAAAGGAGGAGTTTTGCCATATTCTGTTATTCTAGGTTTTATTCAACCAGGTTTGATAATTTTGACACTAAGTTATTTACTTGTGTTTTTAAGGTGCGGTTGTAAGTGAAGACAGCCTCAGATGAAAAGAGAAGACATCGCTGTGACTTCTGGCAACGGACAATACGAATGCGACACTTCATGACACAAAAGAAATTGTCATCCCATGATGACACTTGAATAAAACATTTTTTATCATAAACTCTCGTGGCATCTGATTATTTTATGATAATAGTTTTGGTAATTTTCTCCAGAAGTTTATTACAAGGGAGGCAAGTGCTATTCACTAAAACTCATCAGACTATTTCGGCTTAACGTTCGTGGAAAGTGAAAACAATGGTAGAAAGTTTTTCAGTGAGCTTGAAAATTACATTAAAAGAAAGTCGAAACACTCAAACCATCTGTAAATTCAAGAAACTGTCAATCCTGTTTTCCCCCAAAATTACTCTTTTCGTCTCTTCGTCTCCTATTACTTGTCTGTATGAGTATTTATCCTTCTGTCCTTCCTGCTCTGTCCACTTGTCTCCAGCAGTGAGAGGATCTTCCTTTTTGAAAGTCGTGAGACCTGCTGAAGCTTGTTGAAGAGCTTGGTGACGAGTGGACCGTTGATCTCTGTCGTCGTTAGTGGGGGTTTGAGACCCGCCCAGTCACGTGACATGCATTGTAGAGATCCAATCGCACGCGCGCAAACCCTAGGGCCAGCAGGTGTCACCGTGTCACCCTGGGGCTGGGAGAGTTTCTAGGGTGGGGACACAAACACAGTCACACCTGTCTCAAGTGTCTAGGGTGGGGACACAAGCACAGTCACACCTGTCTCAAGTGTGTCTATGTTGGGGACACAAGCACAGTCACACCTGTCTCAAGAGTGTCTAGGGTGGGGACACAAGCACAGTCACACCTGTCTCAAGAGTGTCTATGTTGGGGACACAAGCACAGTCACACCTGTCTCAAGAGTGTCTAGGGTGGGGACACAAACACAGTCACACCTGTCTCAAGAGTCCGCTGCCGAGAACACAGCAACTGATAAGATGGACACTGGACTCTGTTACACAGCGGACTTGTGTACCTGTAGACATGTGCTGAAACAGTCCATATTCACACACTAGTCACGTGACAGTCACACACCATTCTCACAGTGGGCGTGTGCACCTACTCGGAAAATCGTGGTAGAAAATTATTATTGCCAGACCCTAGTGGTACAACGGGGTACCCTAAGTGTAAGTTGTAATGCTAAACTGTCAGTTGCTGCACGAACAGGTTGCCGAACACGCTGTGTAAAACGCTCATTATGTTATGATGACATATTTTCCCCCGGAGAAGGTGTTGTAGAAAAGGTATTTTCTACTTCTACCGAAGCTTAGTTACAGTTTGGACCACCAACCGTGAGCTGGTCAAGCTGGCACCACCTCGGCTAATGACAGGACGGGATGGTCAAGGCAGGGTCATCAGTCTGACCTGTGACACGTGACCCGCGGGCCTAAGCACAAGGCAGCGGAGTAGACTAGTTTTAGTGCCTTCGGGCTTCCCTGACTCCGTCAAAGGTCAAAGGTCCTCAGGTGGGACTGCTCTTCTTATTCGTTCTAATCTTTTATTTAGCCAGATACCACTCTCCACTCCTCTTCAAGCTGTTGCTGCCAGAGTTTCCCTGGGCAAGACTATTACTATCTGCTGTCTTTATCTACCTCCTTCAGCTCGGATAACCCGACAGGACCTTGATGGTCTTTTGACCCAACTTCCTGCTCCAGTCCTTCTTTTAGGGGACTTTAATGGACACCACCCCTTGTGGGGCAGGGCCTCGACTGACACCAGAGGAGAGTTGTTGGGAGCTTTTTTTATGGAAAGCGATCTCTGTATTTTAAACGACGGCTCTAACACCTTTAGTCATCCTTACAATAGCACAGAGTCAACAATAGACTTATCAGTAGTCAGCACAGCACTTTTATTAGACTAACTGGGGTGTACACGACGACCCGTGCGGCAGTGACCACTTCCCTATAATATTAAAATTTAAAAATAGTCTGGAGCGGGACAATAATCTTCATAACGGCGGGTGGAATTTGGCTAAAGCGGACTGGCCTGCTTTTCAGACCATCTGCTCCACCCGCCTTCTCCGAAATTCCACTTTTAATTTTGAGGTTGGGGACTTTGGTAACGATCCTATGTTGCATCCTGCCAAAGTCTTTACCTCAATTTTGACTAAAATCGCATCAGAGACAATCCCTACACGGAGGCATCGAAATAACCACCCCCGGGTGCTTGGTTCACAGAGGAGTGTAGGGTGGCCCAGCGCGCTAGAGAGAAGGCCCAGCGCCTAGCTTTCCGGCAATCTACTATTGAAAACATTCTAAGTTTTAAAAGAAGTAGAGCTCATGCTCGATTTATTTTTAAACAAGCAAGAAAACTTGCGTGGCAAAGGTTTGTGTCTTCACTGTCCTCCCGTACCACTTCCCAGGCGGTGAGGGCGGCCATTAGGAAGATAAAGGGAAGGTTTCAGGCTAGCTCGATAGGCCATCTGCGGGTTGGAGACTGTTCTCACAGAGATACGAGATGTTGCAAATTCCATCATTGCTCTCAACTCCTCCTCTTCACACTACTCTTCAGATTTCCAACGCTTGAAAACTACTCAGGAATCTTTTGGTTGTGAATTTTCTTCCGATAACTCCGAAAAGTACAATCTTCCTTTTTCTATTTCTAAACTACAACAGGCCCTTCAAAAGTGCAAAGACTCTGTACCAGGCCCAGACAACATTTCTTATCAACTGCTTACTCATCTTCCACAGGTCTCTCCTTCTCCTTCTAGACATTTTTAACTTTATTTGGGTATCCGGCTGTTTCCCTCCCTAGTGGAGAGAGGCAGTCGTGGTACCCATCCCAAAACCTGGTAAGGATCCCTCTGACCCAAACTCGTACCGTCCTATCGCTCTCACTAGTTGTCTATGTAAAACTTTTGAACGCACGGTGAATGCTCGGCTCACCTGGCATCTCGAATCTCAAGGTCTCCTCTACAACCTGCAGTGTGGCTTCAGAAAACGCCGCAGCACCCTGGACCACTTGGTCCGTTTTGAAACCTTTGTCAGGGACGCTTTTGTCGGCAAAGAACATGTTCTAGGGGTGTTTTTTGATTTGGAGAGGGCATACGACACTACCTGGAAGCAAGGTATTCTGTTAGACCTCCATGCCCTGGGCTTCCGGGGTCGTATGCCACTCTTCATCGAGAATTTTCTTTCACATCGCCTCTTCCAAGTCAGAGTAGGGTCTATACCAGACCTGGGCAAAGGCCGGCCCGCGGGCCGGATCCGGCCCGCCTCCTGTCTCTGACCGGCCCACCCGCTGGCCCGCCCGCCAGTATATATACTATATATACAGTATTGGGTACAACTGAGTTAACTGTATTAGTCCGGCCCTCTAAAACCATCCCAATTTCTCATGCGGCCCCTTGGGAAAATTAATTGCCCACCCCTGGTCTATACTGTCTGATCCTCAGGAACAGGAAATGGGCGTCCCTTAGGGCAGCATTCTTTCTCCAACTCTTTTCAACATCAAAATCGACTCAATCTTGAAATCAGTCTGTCCAGGTTTGGAGGCCTCGTTATATGTAGATGACTTCGCTATCTACATACGAGGTCGCTCCCTTCCATGCCTCGAACGCCGGCTTCAGCTGTGTGTAATGCAGTACAAAAGTGGGTGACAGAAAACGGCTTCAATTTTTCTCTTATGAAGTCAGTATGCCTTCACTTTTGTAACATGAGAAGTATGTTTCCAAACCCATCTATTTCTGTCAATGGCACGATACTCAAAGTGGTGCAGGAAGTAAAATTCCTTGGGGTCATCTTTGACCGTAAACTGTCCTTTCTACCTCATATCAAGTCTCTACGCCTATCTTGTCAGAAAGCCTTGGACATTCTTAGAGTAGTTGGCCATGTCAACTGGGGGCGGATCGAACTGTTCTGCTACGTCTCTACCGTGCCCTGATCCGCTCAAAGTTAGACTATGGATCCATTATCTATGGCTCTGCTCGAGAGTCCTACCTTAAAATTCTCGATCCTATTCATCATCAAGGGCTCCGCATCTGTTTGGGTGCCTTCAGCACCACTCCTGTACAAAGTTTGGCCGCCTGTTGCTGAGAGACTGTGCTATGGAAATTCTCATTAGTAGTAGTACAGTAAGTGTGGACTGTGTGTATCTGTCTACAGGAAATGACTAATAGGTAAACATTTCATGGCTCTAGGACGATGAGTCACAAGTCAATTACAAAATGTCACAGAAAAAACGAAAGCAAGTGAAATAAAGTGTGTAACAACAGACATACATATTGTAATGTACAAATGTACAACACATCAACGGGAAGAACTGCTTTGCTGCTGAGACTTCAGTCAACAGATGGCACGAGTGTCACGTGTGTCGACAGGTGGGAGGAGGATCGTGTACTTCCTGCTACTGAACAGATTGCATTATCACCAGGTTCCGGTACTGAAGTTTATTAACATTTATTAATTTCCAGATGTTCACTTTGCCTGGTCCCTGGGATGCTACCAGCGAATCTTGTTACACTATTGATGATTGTTTACACACAGCAGGACACGGACATGTTTAGTGAGCATGTGTCTGTCAATACAACCTGACGACTGCTGGTGTCCCATGAAAATCATTCTTAAGCACATGTTAATATTGTCAGGAAATACGACAGCTCACTGAAATCAGTTTTTCCATAGCATTTTTATTTACATCTACATGTTCATGACCAAGGGAATGTGTTTTATCTGGAAAGAGATAATTACAGAGTTTTAGTGGCTAATGTCAAAGAAGATCGACATTTGAATGCACAAACTGCAGAATATTGTGCAAGTTCCAGACATTCCCAACATTTCAATGTGGCAACTGTTAGCAGCCTGTTACAAGCCTTACTAACCGAGTAGCTTCTCTTCCCTCTCTCACTGCAGCTGTCCTCTTTCTGCTGTCCATCACACTTGTAGGAAAGCATCTTGTCTTTCTTTCTCCTTAATTAAAGTCTTGGGAAATATTGTAGAAATATTGTGTCCGTTCTTGTTCCTGTACATCAGCACTGATGCACTACAAACATGTTTTATGACAATTGTGTGAGATCATTACTAGCTGTCTTTTCTATTCTACTTTCTCACTCACTCCACCTCCTTTTTCCAAACCTTGTGACTAAATTGGTTGTGAATTTGTTCATGGCAGGCAGAACAAGAAGACTGTGTAGGGAGGGGGAGATGAGTAAAACTTATCTGTCATTTAATAATGCTTTTTGGGAGGACACAAAGTTTTCAAAGTTCCTCAAGACCATGGGAATAACTGTACATTCATGATCATGAGGACATCACTAAAGAACAGACTGTAGTCCATGGCAAGCTCCACAGTAGTGCCAAGCCCACAAAATTCAATCACACTCATCAATTCTTGTCATCGACACGAACATCCTGCAAAGTGCCACGTCCACGCTACAACTGTCCTCGTGAGTGGAAAACAACTCTAGTCACAGGTGTGGGTGCTCTGTATGATGTTACTTACCCTGTCAGTGCCTACTGCCCATATATCATCAAAACATCAAGGACAAAAGCGTGGGGAAGAGTATAAATTCGGACCCAACTCACCTCTGGGTACCTGTACAGGCAGCCATGTCTGTAGCCACATTTTTCTTGCTGCTGGCTCTTGGTGGCATGTGCCGTGAGTAGCTTTCACTTCATTGTCTTGTCTGTATTTGTCATGTGAGGGACCAGGCTCCCTCTCTACACTCATCGACTGTCTGTCGTCGTACGACGATGACTACATGTCATGTCTAATGGAAGGTTCTTGGACTTTCCTTTTCTCTTTGTTGTGTTATTTTTGTATAATTATTAAGACAGTAAAGTCCGATGTTCCCCTGCTGTCTGATGTTGGCAGATTGCTCTCCGTGTCCTCCCTCCTGGACTCAGTATGAACGATCGTGCTACGCCTACATCCCACATTCACTCACGTGGTCGGACGCAGCGGTCAGTCTGTGATTTCTGTTCTCACCTGTGTGGTGTGAAAGGACTTCTAAAGTCCAAAATACGAGAATATACCTGTGCCACCTACTATACTGTGCCACCTACTATACTGTACCACCTACTATACTGTGCCACCTACTATACTGTACCACCTACTATACTGTGCCACCTACTACAAGCTGAAGTGTGTTTATACTAAGTCTGTAAACACCGTTTATTAATGCTACGTGGTAGGACATTTCGTAGTCAAAGTACTATATATAATATATTACAACTGTAGTAGGTTAGGGGTTTAAAATGTTTATTTCAAAATATAAACCATCCCATAGCCTAGTGATGGAGGATGCAGCATCCCAGTCCTTCAGTGATGCAGTGCTCCAGGTGATACCGGAAGTGAACTCCTATAGCTTATGTTGAGAGAATAATAAGAATAAGAGTTTGTTTTTTGTTGTCGATTTGTTGGATTATTAATTAGTTCTCGGATAAAGATGACAGGAGAGCAAACTGTAAACACTCTATTTGGTGTTTGTTATTTTGACAGAGTCTCTGCAGAACTCTTGGTGGCTACCTCGTGCAAATCACATCTGCCGCGGAAAATAATTTTGTCCGGAATTTGATTGGCGGCAAAAATGGTAAGTGACTCAATTCACAGAAGTCACCGACTGCCTCGTGGTATGGTCCCCTGGGTTTTCTAATCCCCCCTCTACAGTCACAGGTATGTGGGGGACGGGGATGAGGGTGATGCTGGGAAAATCATCATGATGACCGCCATTGTTTTCCGAGCTTGACGCCGAGGGCTCTACAAATGCGTGTGATGTTGTATGTTATTTCAACGGAAACACTCTCGATAATGGATTTTGAATGCAACTTGAAATATAAAACTGATGTATGTCTTGTATATATTGAGGCAGGCGTTATGTTCATGTCTGTCTTACAAGGTCTTGATCTCTCAATACTGCCAGGAGCAGAACAATTTCAACAATGACTTCTTCTCGGTTAAACCCTTTGTGATAAACAGCTTACAAATCATTGGCAGAAAATACTGTTAATAGATTTCTTATCCTGTTATTCAATTTTGATGTCAATGTTTACTGTTTAACTTTAATGCCAAAGTAAACATGGAGCTTGTTGGCACTGTCCGATGTTTGACCTGTCAATGTCGCAGTCTGGCTGGGAATCAACGACATTCTTCAGGATGGACGCTGGGTGCTGACGACGACTGGCAAACCCTTGCCATACTCCAACTGGGAGGCTGGACAACCCAACAACATTGGAGGGACGGAGACCTGTGCGCAGATGTCCAGTACTGGTCTCTGGCATGACAATACAATATCCAGCCAGATGCCGTCTGTCTGTGAGAGAAGTAAGTCAGTCTGTGAGAGAAGTAAGTCAGTCTGTGAGAGAAGTAAGTCAGTCTGTGAGAGAAGTAAGTCAGTCTGTGAGAGAAGTAAGTCAGTCTGTGAGAGAAGTAAGTCAGTCTGTGAGAGAAGTAAGTCAGTCTGTGAGAGAAGTAAGTCAGTCTGTGAGAGAAGTAAGTCAGTCTGTGAGAGAAGTAAGTCAGTCTGTGAGAGAAGTAAGTCAGTCTGTGAGAGAAGTAAGTCAGTCTGTGAGAGAAGTAAGTCAGTCTGTGAGAGAAGTAAGTCAGTCTGTGAGAGAAGTAAGTCAGTCTGTGAGAGAAGTAAGTCAGTCTGTGAGAGAAGTAAGTCAGTCTGTGAGAGAAGTAAGTCAGTCTGTGAGAGAAGTAAGTCAGTCTGTGAGAGAAGTAAGTCAGTCTGTGAGAGAAGTAAGTCAGTCTGTGAGAGAAGTAAGTCAGTCTGTGAGAGAAGTAAGTCAGTCTGGACACCAACCCTACAGACCTACTGACAGACTTTAAGGGTCTAACCCTGTCAAAATAGTGCTCCTCATATCCTGATAAAATACTATTAACCACATGTTAAAATACAACTACACTGGTATCTGTTTTAAACACTACACGATGTGTAGGAAGGACATCTGTGTATCCAAGCTACATCAACTGTCAGTTCCCCGGATGTCTTCGGTGCACAACAGTGACCATCGGGTTGCGTGGGTTTCGATCTCGATTTCAACCCACATCTCTCCTATTGATATTCTCCTGCTAGTTCTGTGAATGTAACAGTTGCTTTTTAATGTCCATCTCGTAGTAGCCTCCTGGTATTTCTCCTTAATGTAACAATTGTTTATTGTTTACAATGTTGTCCTCAAGCAGTCCTCTGGAATTTCTCTGAATGTAATACCTGCTTACGAGGAGCTGACCTCTGGTAGCATTCAACTGGTATTTCTCATTAATTAATCTTCACTTGTTTACAATGTTGACCTCTGGTAGTAGTCTCGTGGTATCTACATTTCCTGCGCGCTGTCTCTCATTCTCATTCTTTCTGTTTCCCTCTCTCTGTCTGCGCGTGCGTACACTGCATTCAACTGCTCAACAATGTTTTTTCAGGCGCTACTCCCTTCATGGTGTCCTAGCGACCGAGTAGAACATCACAACAGACAAAGATGAAAATGATTAGAAAATTTGTCAACTTCACTTGAAAGATAAATATTTTATTCAAAAATAAATCCCATGAGCAAATTGTCCTGTTCGTGGCTTGTTGTTGTTTTTGCTGGCGGTGGCAGTGGTGGTGTGTGACTACATTCTCTAACTATAGTTTGTGACTACACCCTACAGTACACTCTGACTACATCAGCGACTGCTCTGTGACCGACACGTGTGACACATTGACACAAGACACATTGCTGACAGAAAAAGACGGGTAGGTGTGTACAATACACTTACATACACCACACGACTGATTCATTAGAAATATCATCATGTTCAACATACATCAATAAATAATACGACTGCAATCACATGCCAAGAGAGTTTATTGTGATACGAAAATGTTTGGATTCCAGAGACATCAGGATGACTCAGGATGACAATATTTCTTTTGAAGTGTCGAATATGTCTCCTCCGTTGCCAGTAGTGACAGCGATGTTCCCTCTTTTGAGTTTTGGCTGTCTTCATTGAAAAACGCGCTTTAAAACACAAACAAGTCACATAGTGTCAAAATAGTAAAGCCTTCATCTATAAATTTAGAATAAAAAACTTCTTTGTTAGATGATGATGATGATGATGATGATGATGATGATGATGATGATGATGATGATGATGATGATGATGATGATGATGATGATGATGATGTCACTGGCACTAGAAAGGTCAATGTGTCAATTATAAAGTTAACCAAGGAGAATACAATACATGTAGAGTGACAGTGAGGAAATCACGATGTGTTGTTGTTGTTGTTGTTGTTGTTGTTGTTGTTGTTGTTGTTGTTGTTGTTGTTGTTGTTGTTGTTAGCCTTTACGAGACACAGAAGGGAGAGAAGCCACGCGCTGGTACAGACAGCTGCTGGACCACTAGAGAGAGTGGCCTCCCTTACACTACTCTACTTTACATACTTTACATACTTTACATACTTTACATACTTTACATACTTTACATACCCTTCTTTCGCAGACGAAGGTGAAGGCAGTCGAGATGAGGCAGGAGTTGTCGTCCCATTTTCCGTTTCTGTACATGAGGGCACAGCCCTGTTTACCCGCGTAGTTGTTGGGCTCCCCAGGGGCCCAGTTGCTGTAAGGTAGGGGTCTTCCGGTTGACGTCAGCACCCAGCGGCCATTTTGCTGGATGTCATTGATACCCAGCCAGCCATGCTCGACTGAGAGGAAATAATCATCACCACCATCATCACCACCATCATCATCACCATCACCACCATCATCGCATTTGTATAACACTATCAGCCGGACTCAAGGCGTCTTACATCAGGGCATGCAAGTACATCATAGGAATTAATACATAAAATACTAATAATTAGATAATATATCATTAATTAAAACATCATATTCATAGAAGAAGTAGAAACACGTTATTGCTAGATGCCATAGAGCAGGCATTCTCCCTTTATTTAGTGATCCAACCTTCAACTGCTTCTCCAAACAAATAAATGTCGACAAGAGACCAGAAACCTGGAGACAGCAAGATGCAGGATGACATGACATGACATGAGATGACACGCATCTTGTCAGCAGACATCACGAGGTGCACAGAGTATCACCTAAAGCAGGGATGCCCAACCTACGGCCCGCGGGCCATATCCGGCCCGCGACGCGGTGCCATCCGGCCCGCGAAACTTCTGCCCACAGTGCAGGAAATCGGCATGTTAGTAATAAAAAAAAACGAAATAAACGAAAAAAGGGAAGAAGGAGTATTTATCCCCACGTAGGTGCGTCTCTCAATCTTTTTTTCGATGGACGAACATTTCGATTCAGTGCTCCGACTTGGTGTCTCTACGATGATGCCGGAGATTCAGAAGTTGGTTTCGGGAAAACAACTTCAAATATCCCACTAATGACTACATAATTAATGGTAAGTACAACTTGTTTCTAATAAAAAAATAGTATCTGCTCTATTTTTTTTTCTTTTTTGTATTTTTGCGGTGAAGTGGCCCGCGACACGGCTGTCCGAAATGGATATGGCCCGCAGGCCGAAAAAGGTTGGGCATCACTGACCTAAAGTAAATATACCAACCTACAGGGTCTCTCAAACAATCAAAAACAACTTAGTTTTCCGTGTCTGACAAGTTTAAGTGTGGATGAAGGCTCATACCCCAAAACACGATGGCACGGGACAGAAGGCGTTAGTGGATGAAAGTGTTGACTGGAAGGAAGGAAGGACTCACCACAAGTAGTGAGGAACAGTCCACAACAGAGTAGAAGGGCGCAACAAACATCACAAGTAAGTAAATACGCTCAGACTCCACCTACATCTATGGAATAACAAACTAACACAGAGGTGGTCCCACACAAGTCTGTGGCTAGCTCCCTCCAGCTGTCAGGCCAAGGGACATCACTCATCAGAGGGAAAGAAGAAGATATAAAGCTGGCGTGTCATTGGTTGACATCTGTCATTAACTGGCACAACTTGACCACAAAGTGGCAGTCGCCATTTTAAAATGTAATTGCGCAAATATTTTACAAACTACAATTGATATCACCTAACTACGTATTACACACTCCCAGCTGACCAACACCTCAGGCAAATTCAAAAAAGTTTCTCGATAAAAATTGCTTCAAAACCGTTGAGAAGCTGACAATTTAAACACAATAAGTAATTAGATTGTAGATGTTCAGTGATTAACATGTATTTAATACTTTATTAGCAAACTTTAGTTTTAGCCGCTAACCGTGAACCTTGACCCCACACTTTGAGCTCCACACGTTCTGTTGTTTACGTAGTGGTCGAGTCGTCCTGCTGTGCTCGAGGTGGTCAGTACAGTCACGTGGTCAGCTTTCACCCTCGGAGAGGTTTATGTTCCACTGAGTGCTCGTTACTGTGGCCACTCAGGCAACTTTATTTGTTATTTGTTATTTGTTATTTGTTAAAGGTGACGAGTAAACAAGTCAGTAATGCGACTTGTACCGTTGTTAATCTTGACCAGTAAACAATTAATTTAGTGTTCTATTTTCATTGTTATATGTGAGGATGATAAGAACAAGTGGTGACGTGTAACGTACAGGTAACTGTACAGGTGTTTGTACAGGTGTTTGTACAGGTGTTTGTACAGGTGTTTGTACAGGTGTTTGTACAGGTGTTTGTACAGGTGTTTGTACAGCAATAGACCAGAAGGCAAGTCTTGCGGAAATTTGAAAACAGCCTCCCTTACCGTTTCTGCTCTTGTAAATGTTGTTGACAAACATGTTCTCTGCCGCCGAGTTGATTTCGACAAGATTAGCACCAAGTAACTTGCAGAGACTCTGTGATAAATATGAAATATAATGTCGTGAAATATCTGTTATCTAGAAATATCTATTATTATTATTATTATTATTATTATTATTATTATTATTATCATCATCATCATCATCATTATTATTATTATTATTATTATCTCGTATTTGCCAATGAAGACTATCTAGTATCACCATCTACCTGCAATCTTAGCCAAATTTGAAATGCGGGAAATACTCATTTATGTCTTTCGTGTCTTTCTACCCCTTATGTAGCTTACAAGATACTGATCATAATTCTGTGTGGCATGTCTAACCCTAACCCTGGCATGCCAGTACAGCAGCCTCATCTATTTCCCTTGCTGACAATGTCCAACTTGTAAACAAGTATAACATATTCATGCTTGACACAAACCACTTTACAGCTTGATGATGCTTACACCAACCACAGTTTATCTTGACCAAGCTTGCCACAGACCGTGACAGTGTTTTAATGTTTGACACAAACAAGACTGTACTTTTGTAAAACCTGAAATAAGTGTTTAGCGAGTTGAAGCGATGGCCACGAGGAGTTCTTAGACTTTGCAGTTATAGAGATCACACATTTGTAAATGTATGCATGGAGCTAGAGGTTAAGTGATGACAGAGGTCAGCATCCAGACTTACTGCAGCATCTATCCAGGGCAGAGGATGCTCGATGTAAGTGTAGCAGGACAAACGGAACCGCACCCAGGGGGCGGGGCATCGCCAACGGCCAGGTCTGCACGGGCGTCGTCCCAACGATGATTGACGACAGGCAAGACAACCTGCACACCCAACCATCATCATCACCATCACCCCACCATCACAGACGACAGCACAGACACTGCAGGTCCCCCTCCACTGTGCCAGCCGTTCGTGTAGTTATTCTGTGTTACTTCTTATTCTTCGTGGATAAAGCAGTCGCTGTATAGAATGCTACCCACTGTTGTCACCCAAGCTATGAGTTACTTTTCATTTTAACAGAAAATAACATGTAGACTAGCAGGCTAGAGAAGTATTTAGACATAGCAACATCTCTACTCATACTCACTGCTCAAGCCCAGGAGTGTGACGAGGAGGAGCACACTTGCTGAAGACATGTTGGTCAGTGCTTGGTGTAAGCTGCCAGTAGATGTTGTGAGTCTGTTTTATACTCTACACCACAGAGTGCCATCATCCCAGTCCAGCATCACTGAGGGCATCAGTAGCTCTGTGCACAGAGGAACTAAGCTTTGCACGCGCCACGCGCTCAGTGTCCAGGAGGAAGTTGAGGACTGCTGGCTCCATCCGCTCACTGCCACGTGGTGCACCTTCTGTATGTAAATCTCTGCCAATACCCTCAGCCAACAGCTGGCTCTTGTCGGTGCTGGTCTCCATTCTCTACACTTGACACTGTCTTTTACCCTGGTGGTAAGGTCTTGCTTTGCCTGCTGCTGCGTGTCCTCGGGTTGTACCCTGGACAATGGAGGTCACTGCAGATGTCATGGACTTGAAGGTTTTCTGGAATGATGCTATGAAATAAAAGTTGAACAGTACCCGAGGTAGGAAACACCCTTGATGGTGGCCTGGTGCATGTTGCGTGGTTAGCAAGTAGTAGTGTGCTCACTGGCTTCTTGTACCAAGACCGGAAGTCGGCCTTTTGATGTTTCTTTTTACAAGCGAGCTCTTCGCGCCTTCATAAAGTCGATGCGCTGAGGTTATAAAACACACTCACAACACCTACAGGTGTTGCACATTATTTATTTTAGTTAGGATTAGAAGTTCAAACCTTCCTAGCTGTGTTTCTGCCTGTTTAAAAGTAACAGGTTCTTGTAATAGCCTGTCCCGAGTGGTGGTGTTTGTATAAATCTTGGTTACTTTCAACTTCACCTTACCCGGCTGACTGATTAAGCTAATGGCTGCATACCTTGGCTTTATTTGTTCCTTTGTTTGGAGGAGGTAGGATTAATAAAAGTATTTATTCTGATAACAGTTTCTGTGATCAATGCTTGATAACATGATCTCTTGATCAACTCTTCTCTGTAGTCGCATGTGCCTGACAGAAGAATGGCATGGAGTACAAGAATTCAGGGAGGGGGGATCCAGCAACCTCTGGTTTCCAAACACTCTTGAAGTAAGCAGCAGCCTCAGCAGCTGAGCACTGGGCATCAAACGACGGTGACGGCCACTTCCCTTCAGCCAATCTTCAGCCATCACGAGTGACATCCACACCTTTAATACCTTTATCAACTTCCGCTGACTGGGATCAGGACACACGTGATGTTACCGTAGGACATCAGGGTGTGCAGGGTGAGGTCAGGGTGTCGTGACCACATCTCATCTCAAAGCCTCTTAACAATCTCAGCCATCTTTTCCTTCCCGCAAGCACCGCGGCAGGTCACGTGGTCAGGGTGCTTCGCTTCATATCCAGGCACTGTTGATGAGAATGACAGTCTTCTATAGATAAGTAATGGGGTGCATAAATATTTAAATGCGTCCACCTTAATTTATCAAAGCTTCAGGTACCAGTACTGAAAGTCGACACCTTTCCAATTCCGATGACTATAGGATGAAGACACAGGTGCATGTGAGCCTGTCTATCGGGGTGTGCATGCGCACCCGACCTGGTACTCAATGTGGGTGACGTCACGTAACGGACTTTGAGGCTGACTTTACTCACCTCGTGACCTCTCCCTGTAGTGCGTGCACTCACCTGATTCTTCCAGTGCATTCTAGAAGTAGATGTTTGCCTATGAAAATAATTTTGGACCAGCTGGCCTGGCAGGGCGTCTAGGAGAAACCGACTTCTACGTACTTGATATACAGCACAGAATGATGCACCAGTCACATGAATGTCTACTGCACCAGCAAACAAAGGACTGGCAGACGCCGGGATCAAAGACAAAAGTTTGTAAAGACACCGAGGTAGTAGACAATCACGACAAACAGAGAACAAAATAAACAACAAAAGCTTTTCTTGCAGGACAGACTAATCAAGACTATGGAAGGGAAGCTGGAGGCAGACAGACAGACAGACAGACAGACAGACAGACAGACAGACAGACAGACAGAGAGCAAGCAGGTTAGTCGTGCACTTGTAATGCGCGTGCAGACGACTCCATGGTGGGAAAATGGTGGATTTTAAATAAACCATAGTTACCTTTGCTGTACCCTGGCGAAACATACCTGTTTAAAGTTTAAAGGCCTAAACATAACCTAGCTACACATATAGCTAAACTTAGCTAAACATATCATTCGTTTGGTGACGAGTACACTGCGAGCTGTGGTAAACAAACAAAGGGCTGAACGTGGGTTTGCTGCTACAAATCATGGTTTGCCATCCTTTACAACATGCTGCTCAACACTCACTACTACAGTCTGACTATGTCATCAGGTGCTGGCACAGGTTGTGATGACAACACAGTGCAAGAAAGTTCTTTAATTTCAAGAAAGTAATTGATGTGTGTTGTATAATTAAAACATGCTGATTACACTGATGAAACTGAATAATAGTTAGCACTCTCACTTTCCGGTTCTGAACCTTTTTCTTTAAGCTGATTGACGGTTGGGACATGCTATGATATGACTGTTGGCTTGTTGTCGCTGGTGTTGACCTCCTCTTGTCAGAAACATTACTTTTTCTCTGTAACAACCACCAACAGTCGCCCATCATATTCCCGTCGTACTTCAATGACTGAGATGTCTCGGTGGAAGCCTTCCCCTTGCTCATCACTGACATCACCTACCTTACAGAGAAGACATGTGTATATGAATGAAGAAAGTGCATCGTCAGTGACCTCCTTACTTCTCGTAATCAACCAGCATAGCTGCCACTAAAATGTTTATGATCATCAGATTTCTTCTTGCCAAGAAACACATCGAGAACGAGACCCATGCTTCTAGTTTCAAATTAGCTTCATTTCTCATATTGTATCTCTCGGGACATCTCTGATTTGTGGACCGTTCAAAACTATTTATTTTTAGCATCGCTTAGTTTAGACAATTTCTACGTTAGGGTTAGAAACTTTCTTCAAAGCCTTGACAAAATTCTTTATCAGATCCAGCTTGGTGCGAAGAGGTGGTAAACATACATTGCTGGCGTTGACAAGAGGAATTTGTTTGACATTCATCTGTCCTGGAGCATATTCATGTCTTGTTGGCCGCTGAGTTCTTGAAGAACTTCCGGTGGAAGAGCTAAGCCATAGACAAAGGAAGCACAGATGTTTGGTCATCCTGCTCTGTCTGTCCATCAGTAAACCACTAACCTTTAGATCATCACAGACACTCAAACAATAGTTGTCATAGTTATAGCAGTTAGAACTGTTTTCATCATGTCATAAGATGGCTTCATAACAACACCATGACAACATGGCGCTGGCGGCTCATTGTTGCCATGAGGAATCCAAACTGCTTTCAGACTTCAACCAATCAATGAAGAGCCTGCATGGCTGTAGCCAAGTTCAATCCTATGAAAGTCAATGTCCATACAATCACAGTGCCAGTCTTTGTGGCATAGAATTCTGCTCGAGGTTCGTAGTTACTGTAATGTTACACTTTGTAACCATTGCCAAGATTGCACTCATTCACTCCACAGGCTAACAGCTCGGCTTTGTCCTTTGTCCAGTTGAGATGACGGACAGAATCATTGAGCTCGCTGATAAGGCTGATCGTGATTAACTTCACAGTATTCTTCTTCTTCATCGTCAACAGACGACTCCACTGAGAATCTACATTACATGGTTGTTTTGGTTTGTGTCCCCTCGTCAGGCGAGTTGTTGTCCCTGTGCCGAGCTGGACATGCGCGGGTGTTCGCTGGTCTTTGGTTTGGTTCGTTTGTTCGTGTCGTGTTTTCTGGATTTGTTTTGTCTTTGGTTGTTGATAAGACATTTAGCAACTGTAAATAAATTTATATTTTGTACTGTCCCTCTGTGTGTGTGTGTGCCAGTATTTTTAAAATACTTCTTAACTTTAAGATCTTCATTTTATCTAAATGTAAAACCCATAATTAATTTTTATTTGTTTTGTATGGTTTTTAAATACTTGTTAATATTATACCATGTTTCGTTTCTAAAAATGTTTAGTATTTACAAGTGTGGTTCCGCACTGTTGGCGTTGACAGAAAACAAGCTGATTGGTCTGTCTTTATGTTAAAGAAGTCAGTTATTATAACAACAACAACAACAACAACAACAACAACAACAACAACAACAACAACAGTTGGCTTGCATAGAGTCGTATGCTGTGGACAAGGTGAAGGCACAATCCGCAGACCAAACATCAAACCTGTCCTACAAGTCTGAATACACTCCTGTAAGTACATCTCTACATATCACACCAACGGCATCGTCCAATTGGAAGGTTGATAAGTGTGTGTGTGTGAGAGAGAGAGTGTGTGTACAGATCTCACACACACACACACACACACACACACACACAACACACACACACCACACACACACACACACACACACACACACACACACACAGATCACACACTAACTAGTCACTTCTGCGATTCTTCCCAAGCTTACCAGAGGGAGACATGACCTATGACCCTACGGTCACATTATCGGTGGCTGGAATCTGGACATTGCACCTGTCCACTTCGACATCGCAGATGATGAGCTCGGAATTTCTGCTGAATATAAAATATGAAGTGTGCAAAGCTGGAACAACCAAACTTCCCCCTTTTCCTCCTCAGCTCGTCGCTTCATGCTTGGGCAGGGGGGTGGTATTCAAATCAAATTCAAATCACCCTGACCACGTGACCTGCCGCGGTGCTTGCGGGAAGGAAAAGATGGCTGAGATTGTTAAGAGGCTTTGAGATGAGATGTGGTCACGACACCCTGACCTCACCCTGCACACCCTGATGTCCT
>NC_037594.1:34471779-34494602 GCF_003073045.1 Pomacea canaliculata | reverse complement strand
GTGGTTCATCGGTTGTACCATCGGTTTGATATCCTTTTCTGAGTCATTGGGCTTTTTGTGCTTAAGAAGAGCTACACCTTTGAACGATTTCTGTATTCCCCGTAGGTGTGCTCGCGTTGGTTCTGAGTGGAGTGGGCTTCCACCTTCTTGTTCTCTTCCAGCTGTGTGTGGATTAGGGCTTATTGTTGTTGCTTTGGAAGATTTTTCGGTTTCAAAACGCTGCTTCGTAAGCAAGTTTATGTTCTTTTACTCGAGGAGGGATTAGAAAGAACCTTTGCTCTTTATTCTTTTTTTAAGCTGCATATCCCCTTGTGTCCGCTGTATTGAATGCACGGTTATGTTATTATGTCTTTTGTTCCCTTTCTTCAAGCCCTTTTCTAGGGGGTATTGATTTTGTATTAATACTGTCCTCTCATACCTTGGGGCCCCGCGTACTGGGGGCTTGGGCTTGGTCAGGCCACAGGGGGCCAGGTTCCTTTTCCGGACCGACGCTGAGATCATTGCAACATGTATCACCAATTTTGCAAATTCGGGATGTTGATGTTTTCTTCAGATGTTGCTGTCATTGTCCTTCACCGTGTATATTTCCTTTTGACTGTGTTTAGTTGTTGTCTGGCCTGATGTTTGGACTTTGCACTTGATGATGCTGGTCTATGTGTATTCCAGGCTGTCTTGGGTTTCGAGTGTCCTGTCTTCGATCTAGCCTGTACTTCCTGTCTAGTCGCATCCCTGCAGCTTTCGCATCTGCGGGTCCTTCTTTATTACTTTGCTCGTAGGTGCTGGGCTCGGCGTTGGTGCATGGGTTTGAGGGCTTCACTTCTTGTTATCTTCAGCTGTGTGGGCAAGTTTAAAGTTTTGTTGTTCTATAGTGTGTTTTTTTTCTACGACTGTTGACAGTACACCTTTATGTGAATTTTTTTTAGGTATTTTTATATGTTGATTAAAGAAGTTTGCTTTATGTGTTATATAATAATGTTTTCTTTCTTTTGGGTTTTTTGTTAGTGCACTCCGAGCGATGGGGTGGTTGAGTCATGTTGTGTCACTGTCCACTGCCAGCCTTAATTAATTGCTGACGGTTACTTATTATTGCTTTTAGCTTCTGAGTGTCTGTATAAGCATACTATCGTGAATCTCGTGGCTTGTGCAACAAGGCGGTTGAGGGTTGTATATGTTTGTTATGTTATGTTATGTTATGTTTTGTATATGTTGTGTGATGTATTGTTTGTTATGTGATGTTTGTATATGTTATGTTATGTGATAGTATTATGTATTGTTGTGTGTTATGTGTGTTTGTCTGTTGTGTATGTGTTTGTATGTGTTGTGTAGTGTGGTATGTTGTTGTGTTGTGTTGTGTTATGTGTTGTGTTTCTGTGGTTATGTATGTGTTTATCCCAGTGTATGTGTATGTGTTTGTATATGTTGTGATGTATGTGTTTGTCTTGTATTCTTCTGTTTGTGTATTGTATGTATATGTTGTGTGTTATTGGTGTTTGTTATTGTTGTTGTTTGTGGTTGGTCGGCTGACTTCCGCTTGTTATAGTGTGATTCTTCTATTCTGTGTGGTGTGTGGGACGCTGTTGGGCGTTGTGTTATGGCTGTGTTCGACTTGAGGACAGGTTGGAGGTCTGGCTTATGTTGTCATGGATTCTTTATTGCAGAGTTTTTCGTCTAGGTTAAGTATGTATATAAAATGGTTGTTTTTGGGTTGTTGTATTTAGTTTACTGGTGTGTTCTTAGCGCGCTTTTTTTCCTTTTAAGAAGCTCTCACATCAAAAAAAACGTTGGCTTGAAAGGGTTTTTGTGATTAGTTGTTGGAGACCTGTGGGCCCTGTTTGCTGTGTATAGTCGGTGTGTGTGTGCGTTTGGTTTTACTGTTGTGTACCTTCTATTTTTCTGTGGAGTGATCCCGATGTAGTTTTGATTGCGCCATTGCGCAAGTTCCAGCATCCTTTATGGGCGGTGCTTCTGTATGTGCTGTGGTTTTTTTGGTTGTTTGTCCTCTTTTTTTTTTTGCGATGTCTGGTGTCGGTGTCTGTTCTCAGTTGTACAGGTCGTGCAGCTTATGGTTTTCGTGTCCCTGTTGTGCGTGCAGTGGGATCTTCTTCCCGAAGATGTTTGTGTTTTCACTGCCGTATTGTGGTTCTTTGTGTCTATCCCCTGTGTTGTCCGTGCTAAGGTTGCAGTCCCAGCCTTAGTAGCGTCTGTTTTGGCAGACAACTGTTCGTATGGACTTGAATGTTGTAGTCGACTACGCGAGCCGGAGCGAGGGCTTTGTGTCTGATTCTGAACCTGCACTGGTAGAATTACACAATTGATGTTCTGTTTTACTCTCTAATTTCCTTGTTTTCCTTTGACTCTGTGATGTAGGCTTTCTAGACCAAACGTTTTGTGGGTGTAGGTTATCTGGCTTTCAATATTAGCTCTCTTGGATGTGACACTCTGACCGTCTCTGTGTGTGGTGTGTGAGGGGGGAGAGAGAGGGAGGGGAGAGGTACGCGAGTTTTTTTTTAACGCATAATCTGAACGCAGTGCTGTTTTCCTACTTTATGTTGTAGCGCTTCTTCTTACAAAGAGCTTGATGGTGTCCAATTGAGTTCACGGAGAATCGTTTGAGATGTTAACATTACTTGAATTTCAGAGTCCGGCGAAGACTACCGACCGATTTGACTGGTGGTTATGTACCGATCTGACGTGCTTTTGGCCAGTGTCCGCCGGGGGCGATGATTTTGGCCCAGTACCACATTTAATCAATTCTATAATAGGACGTTTTATCAGGTGAAAAACTTATTGTACTCGGGGGGCGTGCACGTGCTGTCTTACTATCTAGTCACCTAGCTCACTGGCTCTCGCCTCCTGCAGTGAATCTCGTTTTCATCTATTTGCCTCGGTAGTGTGGCATCCAGCGTTTGGGCTCCGGTCTGAAGGCGGTTCCTTTTGTTCTCCTTCCAGGTGTGGAGCAACAGCATTAAAGGTTACTGTTGTTGGATTAGAGTTTTTCGGATTTAACGATAAACTGTTTGGAAGTAAAAGACGTTTATTGCAGCTTTTACCTACGGAGAGAGCGGCCGGTGCGCACGGTTTAGCGCCTGTCACCATACGTGAAGGTTGGGTTGCCCGATACACAATTCATTTTCTGGGGCGCTTTTTGTCTCTGACATGATCTGTTCGGGTTGGGCTGTTGCGTTATCCTCAGTTGCTGGCGGGTCACCCATTTGCCCCCCCCTACTGGGGGGGTATTTGAAGAACCTTTGCATTTTTATCTTTTTTCTGCTGCAGTATCCCACCATAATGATGGATGTTTACTGCGACGGTTAGTTTTTTACTATTCTAAGTTCACACATTGTCTCCCATTTTCAGGGGTAATCTGATTTGTTGTTGCTTCTGGTCTGCTCCTCCTGGGACCAGCTCCCTGGGGGGACTTGTGGACCCTCTGTTCCTGCAACCAGGGGGGCAGGTTTCCGTTTCCATCACGACCCGACGACTGATTCAATTGCAACAATGTCATCAGAGAGCTTGTTGCATAATTTCGTCTGTAATGGTTTTTCAGATGGCTGACTGTTTGTCCTTTCAATCCGTGTAAGAATTATTCCACTCTTTGGCCTTTCATTGTTGTCTGGATATCATGCTTTGCAGACTGTGTTGACTTGATATGGCTAGTATAGTGCTGTTTCCGCGGCATAGCATCTTGGTCAGAAGGTGTACCTGTTATCAGACCGATATAGCACTGTACCTACCTGTCTAAGTCAAACACTACTTCACTGCAGCGTTCATCCGCCATCACTGCCGTGAGATCCTTCTTTAATTCTCATTTGCCATCGGTGAGTGCTGAGCCTCAGCGTGGTTCCCATGAGTTGGAAGAGCAGCTTCCACTTTTTGTTTCCTCCAGCTGTGGTGGAGAGCGCATAAGTTTACTGTTGTCGCTTTAGATAGCGTTTTTTTTTCCTTACGCTTTGCAGTTAAAGCCAGCTTTTGTCAACTTTTACCTCCGAGGAGGGAGTGCCCGCTCCCGCTTTGCAGAGCAGCGACTGTGGGCATCCTAATAAATCTCTGGTGGGGACCTTCCGCTTTGCTACGTGGACTGCCACTCCACCTTCATCTATACAGTGAAACCAGGAGGGACAGAACGGTATGCGAGATTCCGGAATCATCTCTTTTTGTTTTGACTTATAAGGGGTACGAGTACCAGAATGCTATGTGACGGGTTGCCCTTCCAGTGATTGGGCTCTGGACCTCTGTCGTACGTATGCTTTTGTCTTGTTGGGCTCGCGGATGTGATTTGTTGAGCCGACTGTATGAGGTCAAACACGTCGTGTGGGCTATAGAGTAGTAAGTGAGTTAGAGAGGTTCAAGGACCAGTGCACCAAATGGTTGAATAAGATTACGTGGGTCGAATACAGAAAGAAATTAAGAGAACACTAAGTCAAAGGATTCTTTTTGTGGCTACGCCCTCGTGAGTTGTGCGCTGCAGGAACGGACGGACGCACCATACGATAAATGAGTCATTTAACCTCACCTTCTCCCTCCGATGTAGCGTCAAGCGAACTACTTACTCATCGCTCGGATATTATCAACTTCAAAGACGAGTAAGACACTGTATATTCTAACCTTTTAAAACATAGTATTCTTGAATGCTCAGACTTACTTACTGACTCGTGGCATCGCTCCTTGTGCCGCTGACACCTTTTGACAGTTTGCAGACACTCAGCCTTGCTGACACACGGCGTTGGCTCCACCGGATTAGGGTGCCTTACCCGTTCCTGTCCGCCACAGCTGTGGAGAAGAAGTGGTCCGAGGTTAACTCACAGTATGTTGACGACGTTTACTTGCTCTTTTAAGTGATGATTTTTTCTCTCTACTAGGTTGGTTTGCTTTGGCGTTGCCCTCTTTTTCCTTCCTTGCGTTTCACATCTTGTGAGGTTTTCTTTCGTGTAGGTGTTTTTAAAGATTTACTATCTAAGAACTGCAAGTAAGTTCTGGTCTACGAACCATTACATTCAATTTGATGATGGTGTGAGCAATCTTTGTGTTCTTGCATGAATACGATGAAAAGGAGAAGCGCCGCTGCAGTCAGTCTACAGACTGTCACATCAGCAGTTATCTCCACATCACCCAGTGAATCCCATCTTTACATTTGCAGATACTTGCTTCCACTGGCCGGACATTCAACATTGTTACCCACACATGAAGCCTGCGGTGCATTGGCCACCCAACCCTATTTGCCGGAATACCCACCTACACAGTATAATAAGAAATGAGGTTCAAACAGGTTGTGTAAAACAATCGAGTTGTATATGCTTTCTTAATAACATTAGGATATATTTGTGCGAAAGAAAGAAAAGCGCTAAAACATATATTAGTCGACTTCTAAACTCATATATTTGTGCTTTAAAAATGGCTTTTCTTAGATTGTAGGCTTAAGTTTTCTGTCCTTCAAACGTGTAGAAATAATTATCACCTTTTAGACTTTCATTGTGTCTGGCTTTACTGATGTTTTGCGGACTTTGACACATTATATTGCAATAGTATTATAATGCTGTATTCACAGGCGCATATATGGCACTCTTGGGTTCAAGAAAGTGTACCTGTCTATCAGGACAATAATAAGCACTTTTGTACCTACCTATCTAAAAAATCACACTAACTCACTGCAAGCTGGTTCGTCATTCACTGCACGTGTGTGAATCCTCTTTACAGTTCTACTTGCCATCGGTAGGTGCAACTGAGCACTCAGGCGTTGGCTCCACATGAGTCTGGAGAGCAGGTTTTCACGATCTTGTTTCTCAGCTTCAAGTTGCGGATTCGTATTTTCCCTTTCGTGTGTGTGGAGGCAAACAAGCAATTAAAGTTTTACTGTGTTGCCATATTAAGAAAGTTTTTTCCGATTTCTAACGAAAAACATATTGACAAGTAAAAAGCACTTAAAAGCTTTATGTGCATTTTTTGTTAGCTTATATTACTTGTGGGATTAAGAGAATCTGAACTTTTATGAATAAAATATATAGAAAGGCCTTCTTGTTCTTTTGTGGTGTTTTCTTGTTAGTGCACTTGACGGTGGAGCAAAAGCTCTTATGTTCTCAGAGCAGCTTTTTTTCTTCCCTTTTAAAGATAAAACTCCCAACATAGAAACGGAGCCTCGAACAGGTCTTTGTGATTAGTTGTTAGAAGAACCCTTGGGACCCACTGTTTGCTGGTGTGTATAGTCTGCAGTGAGTGTCGCTGACAGTTGTTGTTTTACTGTTGTCACCATTCTATTTGCTGCTGGAAGTAACTCAGCGATGCTGTTGATGCCCAATTGCGGACCAAGTTCCAGCATCACTTTAATGAGCGGCGCTGATCATGCTAATGGTGCTGTAGGTTTTTCTGTAGAGTCCAGTATTCTTGTTTTCTAAGACGAATGACTGAGACTGCGGTGGCGATTCCTCAGATGAAGTTGTACAGGTTATCGCAACATTTCTGGTTTAGTGCACCAATGCTTACGTGAAAAGTTGGGGAATACTTTCTATCAGAAAAAAGATGTTTTTTTGTGCTTACAAGTTTTCAAAAGCAAAGTCATGTGTGCAGTTACTTTGTGCCATACCCTCATCTGTGGTCTAGTACCGTTACTAAGGCTGGACACCCCTCCCGCCTGCTCAAGAGCACCCTAGTAGCTCGTCTGTTTTAGTCAGAGAAAGCCTGACCACGGGAGAATTGATGAGGACTTAAGTTGTAGTCAACATACGCAACGCCAGAAGGGCAAAGGTTTTGCCATCTGCATGTTATAACCTAAGAAATGCTAAATGTGAAGTTGACTTTTTTTTTCATTTTTTTGTTCACCCTAGGCTCAGTTTGATCAAATTTTATTTTATCAAGTTCGACAGCGTTAGAAATCGCCAGTCCAGAACCGTCTAACATACACAAAGTACTCAGATAAACAAATAACACGGCTGACATGTCTGATAGTCTCTAGCGGCTACCTTCTACACAGAAAAAACTGGTTTAAAGTTTTATTGTGTGCTAATTCAACCAGCTTCACTTTACACAATAATTCGATAAGTAAATGCCATCTGTACTCATTTGTTGTTCATTCCATTATCACTCAGGTTTGTTGTTGTGTCATGTGCCTGAGTCTTTGATATTTTATTGGCCTGCTCAGCTTTCTGAGACGGTTAACAAAAAGAAACTTGTCTTAACCCTGCCCCGTTGCAAATTTTACTAGTCTCTTTGTTCTGACCATCGTGTAAGGCAATGAAGGTTCACGCGCTCACACATTTGTAGTGAAGGGTTTTGGACTTTCACTTTCTAAAGCGAACATTTCTTTCTCGTTAGCTTGTTTGCATTTAACTGGATGAATTCAGGGCAAGACGGTGAAAAAAAGTTCACGCTCCTTGTGTCTGACATCACGAAGCCTTGCCCTGGGAACTGTGATGTTTATTTTACTGTTGCAGCTTGGGCACTTCATTCTAATAACAGTCTGTCTTGCTAGGGTGGGCGTGTGGGTGGTGTGACATGTGGTCTGGACTGCGGTGTAAGCGCCCTTTAAGAAGGAGAAATGAATTGAATAAAATTAACATACAGGTTAGCTTAACAAGAAGAAAAAAGATAAGAAAGAAAAGTTAAAGAAAGAACTGATTGCCGGTTCGTATCAAAGACTGCACCTACTGTCACCTGCTTCGTACCCACTGCACTTAAAGTATTGTAACATCACTGAATTCAAGCAAGGTTGCTAGTATGCTGTGTAACATGAAAATAGAGAATAAGGAATAAGATTTTTATAATTAGTTATGGTAACAACTGTTTCAGGAATATTTTATCTAGCACTTTCACCTCTTGTAATGACAACCATGAGTGCAAAAATGTAAATCAGAGAAAAAAGAAAGAAAATATTAAACAACAAAAAATCGTCTAGAAATGGACAAAGTATAATCAAAACAGAGAAAGCGAGATTCGGTGTAATATAAGAGATGAAAACAACGATGAATGATGACAACGAAGGTCACTTTGATATAAATGTTTCTGCTATTCCCGACAATATAAAGAAAAATATCTGACAAAAGTATTTAGAATAGATAAAAATGTTTTGCTGATTTTTTTTATATAAAAACAACATAATATAGCTAATGATAACGAAATATTATAAATAAGAAACCTAAGAAAAAGCTTACCTGTGGTGAAGATGCTTAGCGGCAACAAATAAGAGAAGCAGACAAACTTCCATGGTGTCTTTGACTTTGGTGTCGATTCAACTGACCGATGAGTTGAAATAACCAGAGATCGTGTTCAGCTGTGTATTATAGGAAATCCTTTTGACGAAGCTGGGTGTTCAAGTTTGTGTTTTTGCATTAGCAACATTCTAAAGTTAATCTTTACCTCACACGGATACTTATTGCGTTTAGATGGGACATTAGCCTGCAAGTAGTTTTAAGACGAGAAAAAGAATCGTGAAAGTATTCCTATAATTTTAGTTTCATTATTACGGTACCAGTTGAGTCTCTTGACTTTGTCCGCACTCTTTTCACTTTTCTAAACACTATTGTAGTTATATGTTATAACTTTGACATTCTTCACAATGCACTCTGGAAAGTCGGTGTACTAATAGATAAATGTTTTAACAGCTATAACATGAAAGGCATTTTTATTTTGACTCATAATTTAAAGAAAGAATAAATTATGTGAGAGGATGAGGGCAAACGTACAATAGTAAGGTAAACCTGACATATCAATAGGTAAAGCACACACATCCGACACCCCGATGTGCCAATACTCAATCCCGTGTGGAGCACTCAATTTCCTCCAGTCTCCCGAGCTGTGGGAAACAGATATCTCATATGCTGGGTTATCAAAGGCAAAGCATCCAGGGATAGGAGATGGGTACAACCCTTATAAAAGCTGGTTTAGAAAAAACACAGATTCTTGTGCAAAATCATAAAAGTTTCAAGGTACGATCTTTACTTCAGGGTTGCGAATATCTATATTTCCACTTTAATACTCGATGTATACACACTACTCATTGGTTGATCGTTTTTGAGTGCAACAACCTGTGTCCGAACTCTTCCCTAGTTTGCGTGTACACAACAGAAATAAGAATAAGCCTAAGTGTAAAAAGCCATTTTTTTGATAAGATTGAACTACTCAAGGTGTGGTCGTCAAATGATGATCTATTTTTGTTCGCCACGTCCATTCTTTAAAAAAAATCCGATTTTGGATTTTCCCTGTTGTTTTACTTTCGAAAGAGTTTGTAAAATTAAAGTGTTATAAACAATAATGACTATTCTAGAGATAATTAGGCATTTCTTGGATTTCTTGATATTTGTCAGCAATACATACAATCTGTCTGTTTTCTAGCAGAGCATATGCTCGTGGAAGCATGTTACCGAGATTCCATACCTCCACCAACACCACTAAAAGTCACATTGTTACTGATTAGAATCCTCGGACCGAATTGATGCCAATTAACCCCTCCAAATTTGTGCATTGTAAAAAAATAACCGTGTGGTTGATTCCTTGCTTTCTCGAGAAGTAAACAGCAATGAGGAACAAGAAAAGGTTTATTATGTGAGTGAGTGACTAAGTAAGTCGTGAGTCAGTGGAAAGTTGTACACAAAACACTCTATATAACATTCTCCGTATCCCCGGGTTTAATATTTAAAGTTCGCCGTGATTATTTGCAACACCAAAAATTGCCAGCGCACGTGTCCGCCACCTCAAAATCGTCCTTACACTGTAAAGTCTCACTTATGTTTCGCTCACTGCTAGGTCTCAAAATACCCAGCACCAAAACAGCTATTTGTAGAAAAGACCATCTCTGTGTGAATATCTTTGTCAGAAAAAAAATGTAAATGTATTCATGAAATTCCAAAGGCAGAGCCTATTCACACCTACATGTAAGTGCACAGAGGTTACGTCCACCCCCGGCGGTAAAGTAGTGAAAGTGCATGAAACTGTTCTTACATTTATATCTGTCTTACATTTATATCTCTCTATAACAGAATACAGGGATTATCAAAAGAAAACATAAGGTCAGTTTGGCACTGCTGTATTTCGTGAATGTAGCTATATGGTTCACTCTGATAACAGGGAGATACTACAGAGGGTACGTAGACAATTACCAAGTCGCTTAAACCATCACAAAATGTTCTACACAGGTTAAAAGACAGGTTAAAAGCAATCATATGTCAATGAAGTATCTCTAATTTAAATATTTTTTTGACTAACTTAACGAACTTATTAGCGCTTACAGACCCCCTGATTAGACGCCATGATGAGATAGCTTCAAAGAGGGTGAAACATAAACACAAACATGAGGTAGGTGTAGTACCAACCAACTGGCAGAGTTAATAAAGATTTCCTGCAAACACACACACACTACATATATCAAAGTTGATCACATACTTTAGTAAGCCCTCATCACCAAGTCTATTCTGTCATCCTTTAATGTTCCAAAACAGGCAACTTTTAAAAGAGGAACTGTTCCATGTTCCGTCGGGTAACTTTAGAACGTATCTATCAGCCGTATTCTCCGTATTCGATGATGAATAATTTCTGTAAGAAATATTTCACGGGCTCTACATAAGTCAAATGTCTACTGAGTCATACACTTCGCACTGTTTTCTTAGTACTAATAATAACCTGACCTCACACCTTTTGCAAACACCAACTCACCTAGTCACCGTGGAAGCGAGATAATTGCTGGGTAGCCCCCAAAAATTAAGGTTTAGTTCCCTTTCTTATCTCAGCTATGAGCTTTCTTGCAGCTCCAAGAAGTCGTAAACTTTTAGCGGTCACCCAGAACAAGACCATCATTTAGTTCAGGGTGCGTCATAAGGACATAAAGCTAAAGCACGAAGAACTCATTATACATGAGCGAGTTTAGACGAAATGCAGCTTTAACAAACCACTTCTAGTGTCTTCAAAGGAATCCTCTGGTTGCTTACTGTTACTGCAGTGCAAACAAACAGAGGTTACTGAGGGTAGAGCAGGGTGGTCCTAAAGGCGAGAGGTTGATTAACATAAGTCATTGTTCAAAATCACTCTCACCGTCTGCTTGTGACTCAAGACGGGGTGACAAAGCTCACGAACTGCTTTTATAATCGTATGGACATCGTGAGGTTTGCATGACCTTTGTTAACATTGTCGTTTGATCTCCAACATTAGTTTCTAAAATAAAAACAAATAAAATTGATTTGAACGCCACTTTTACTTGCTTGCTGCACCAGGACACAGGACAGGACGTCTGAGGTCAGCCAAGGATAGACATGGAACACGTTTCTGTCGGCGTCAGTACAGATCACACCTATTGGTCATGAATTTTTAAAGCAGCTCGATTATCATCATTCGAGTTCACAAACACACCAGTCTGTGCACATTCCTTTCTTTGTTTACTGAACTACGGGCTTTTTGTCTAAATACGTCCAGTGGACGTCTTCGTGACATTTCTGTCTGTGCATTTCTTGAGTATACACAATACATCATGCTCACTGAGGGAGTCAACCCGAAGCGGACAAATAGACGAACAGTTGTGTGGCTAACATAAACACAAAAATAGAAGGGTCGTCTCATGCACACTTTATTGTCGTGGGTCAAGACAGGCCAAAGTAGCGAACCTTGCCAATAGCTTCATCCCTCAAGGTCCGTCTGTCTCACTAGGAATAATATTGTCGGACCAGAGTAGAAGTTGCTGTCGTTGAATGGATTAATGAATTATTAAGTTATCAATTACTTCCATAAGCTGTTCAGAACGTGTGCGGACGTTTTGCCGACGGACGTTTCGCCGCATTATGTCAGAAAGAGAACTCTCTCCCACTATCCCTCCTCATGTGAACCGTTAGTTCACACATTTCTCTCGCCATTGTATCAATGTTTCAGTGAACTCTCTCCCACTATCCCTCCTCATGTGAACCGTTAGCTCACACATTTCTCTCGCCATTCTATCAATGTTTTTTCTCAAAGCTGTTGCGGATAATCTGTGACAATCAAAGTGAACTGTCTGTGAAGTCTGTGTGTAAAATTTGTTTGAAATAAAGAATTATTGTGTAATCTAGTAGTTACTTTCATTCTTTGAGAAGTAAGTAAGCTCTCTCTCTGACATAATGCGGCGAAACGTCCGGCGGCGAAACTTCCGGTCGGCAAAACGTCCGACTCCGAAACGTCCGTCGGTGAAACGTCCGCACACGATAAACAGGTAAGTAGTCAGTGTTTTCTTTTGAAATATTTTACCAGAATCAATGTCTGAAGGTCATTTCACTAATTTGAAGCAATGTAGAAAAATGCCCTTTCACCCATACAATTATCACACATATTAGAAATGCTGAAGTGTGGTGATTAGAAGGTGATTGACGTCTTAAAAATGATCGTTTTACTTAGAATTTAGTAAAAAAAAATATTACATTTTTTTTTAGGTTTGAGGTTTGGGACCACACTTGGTTTGCTAAACAAAACAAATGAAGAAAGAAAAGAGAGAACATCTTAGGGTGCACTGAAATTTTTAAAGAGAAAACTGTTTACCGCTTGCAAGCGGCATTTCTATTTAGAAGTCACTGAATGAATCCACAGTCTGTAGACGATAATCAGTCTCCGTGTGATTTGTTCTCTATAACCTAAGACACGACAGTTGAAACCACCACAACAACCTTCTGATTTGTTATAGCCAGAGACGAGTTCGGGTGTCCGAGTAATAAATTGTTTTAGACACGGGGAACTATCACACTTGCCAATGGTGAACTCCTTTATTCGGATGTTACGTTCAGACAGAAATATGCTTGTCCCATGGTGAGTCTTGAAAACCAGGTCTTACCCTCCGTGTAAAGCCTTAAGCCTCTATGACTTGGCTACTGGGCTTCTGTCTCCTTTTTCGTGGAATTTTCTATCACTGATTTAAAGTTATTATCCCTGCAGCGAAACTCAAGTCTGCTACCAGTACAAATCGGCAATAAAAGGGCAGAAAAAAATCCCCAAAACAACTGAATCGAAATATTTGTGTCCGTTTCATTTATTTTGCTATGACTTCTCAGTGAAAGTATTTCTCTCTTTCCACAAACCATTAGTCACAAAGGTCTCCCTTCTAAGTCTCTTCTACACAATAGTGCTTTAAGCAGTGGCGTAGGAAGATGTTCGGCGTTGGGGGGGCAAACTCCCTGTTGACAGTGAACGGCGTTCGCACTCGCACATTACTTAAAAAAGGATGGGGGGGGGGTACTGCACGCACGCACGTACACAGTGGTAGCATCACAACACGCTTCTTTATTGTTAAAAGGCAAAGCAGCATTAAATAAGAAAAAACAAAACTACCAATATAGGGACTCAGAGTCTTTGCCTTACTTAGGTGAAGTCAAAGCCGTCAATTCGCACTAAACCGTTGGTGTCTAGTAAGATGGAAGTCCTCGTGCTTCGCTAGCTTTTCACAAAGTGTAAGGGTTCCTGTCTGATTGGCAAGACTCACTGGGGTATTGGTATGCAACTTATTCGTTACTGGCTTTCTGTGTTCCCGATGGCCAGTGCGGCCCCTTTGGTTGTAAGCGATAGCAGATAATTTTAGGGTGACAGCGAGTGGGTGGGGGATGTTTGATGTTGGTCAAACGAAAACCGCCAAAGGAAAGGCGTCGCATTATGGGGGGAGGGGGGAGGGAGACCACACTCGATGTACCGATGTACTGTCCGGCTGCTTTCTTCACTCAGGCTTCAACACAGCCTGCAATTAGCATGGCAAACAATACCAACGGACTGTCCCCGATCTGATCGTCAGAGGTGTTAGAGCCTCCACTTGCCTCAGGGCCCGCTTTTGTGAATGTGATGACCGTCTCCTCTCTACGTTCCCCTACCTTTCTTCAGTTCTTTGCTCTTTGTGAGGAATTACGTCTCAAATATTGGGGGGGGGGGGCAAAAGGATATTCCTGCCCCCCCCCCGTATTTTCCTTGGGGAGGGGGGCTGCCCCCGCTGCCCCCCTGGTTCCTACGCCACTGTTAAGCTAATGTTAACCAAACAATGAAATTGCAAGTTTTTAAAACTCTCAGCACATCACATGATGGATGGCATGAAAATAAAGCTGAATTAAACATTTAGACACAGGTTATTTTTAAATAGAATCGCATTGTCCTCTGTGCAACGAAATGGTTTGGCGAATAGCAATACATCATGTGGGCGACACTATGTATGGAATCGATGGAGCTTGAATATTAACCGTCGATGTCGGTGATACGGTCAGTGGGAGCACTTAAGTCTTTGTGCATAGGGGTTAGCGAGAGCGTGTGTGTAGGTGTGTGTGTGTGATAGAAAAGGGTGCATGCAGTGCGTGCTGTCGTCTGTGTGTGTGTGAGTGAGGGAATAAGGAGGAGGAAAGATTAAAAAAATAAAACACGAAACAGTGAGGTCTGTACAGAGTCACAGCAGTTTTAAGAGGGGAGGCCACTCGCATGAAGTAACGAGAAACGTTCCACTGCATTAACTCCCTTTAACGAAGCCTGTACTTGTCCACACAAAGCGTTTGTGGGCGACACACTGCGAGCGAACTGAAGCACAAGGCTGGTGAGGAGTGATTCATGGGTGCAGATGTACAGGACACTGACTATGTTATCAACAGTCGACAGTTAAATATAATGAGTTCAATCTTTCTCGCCACTCTTTCTCATCATACGGACAACTGTCAAGCAACATATTTTGTACAACATTCTAATTTCAACAAGCTTCCTATCATAGTTTAATTGCATACAGTCTTTTATGTTATTTGTAAGCCAAAGGCCGAGAATTTTAAATTTTTCTGGATTCCACTGCATCAGTAAATGTGGTAAGAACTTAATCAGTGTTTGTTTCACTCCCCAGCCATACTGCACTTGATTTTTTTCAGTGTTTAGTACCAATATCTTTCCAAATATATCTAAAGTGTTCATAGTTTCTTCAAAAGAGAGTCTATCATCTTCTAAGTTTAGTTCTGTATCATCTGCATATTGTGTTATTTTACTTTCAGAGTTGTGGAGTTTTATACCTTTTATATATGTGTTTTTCCTGATCATAATAGCTAGAATTTCTGCGCACAAAATGAATGAGAAAAGGTGAGATGGGGTGTCCCTGCCTGCAGGGTCTCTGAGGAGTACTAAATATACACTTTCTTCAAAACTGATTCTTGTTTCCTCTTGTCTTTTTTTCGGAGCCATTTGTTTACTATTCTACAGAGGAGGAAAGAAAGAGCACAGCACCAAAAGCAACAGTCAAGCCGCGCGGTCGTCCAGCACAGCTTAATAGGTCTTAATTCGTATTATCTCTCATCACCAACTTCAAATTTCTGTCAACAGAGCATACAACAAGCTATCCACTCACACTGTATGCAAACAGACGCACTTTTAGATAATAAAAACTACATCAAATAAACAAACATTACTATTTTGAAAAATAAATTAAGCGTGATACACACACTGAACCGAAAATTTTAAAAAAATAAAATAAATTGAAAATTAATTCAGAAAGTGAAACATTCACGACCATGAGTCACAACAGTAAAAACTACCGGTGTTCAAATCTTAGTCCCAGTAGTGTCACCGCTGTACACAGCCTGAGGTCAGTGGTTGTCCTGAACTCAGTGCAGTGTTTCCTATGAATAAGTAAGGAATTCTGGCATGTCCTATCCATCCTTGGACCCACCCGACCAGTAAATTTCCATCCACCACAGACGCCTCTCACAGCACCTGTTGCCTCATTCGACCCATCCTCCCTCTCTACTTGCCGTTTGATGAGCTGATGACTGCTAGTGCGCCCTCAGATGATGGTTTCCTGCAATACATATAGTGAGAAACTAGCGTGGTGGTCAACCTACAAGCAGGGAAAAGATGTCCTCCAAATGTCATTCTATAAAACAATTTTCTTAGCATTATTTATTAAAAAACCAAAATAAAATAAACAGGCCATTTTGCCCCCTCTCCATGACTGTGCCCTACGTGACTGGCTGTCAATAAAGTATAGGGCAGGTGGTTTCCTTGGGTGACTGTGTATGGATATGAATGCAGCCCAGTGTAAACAGATCTCTGTGACTCAACAGGACAACTTGACCATTACTATTAGACGACGAACAATGTAACTACTCATGAAATGTAGAAAGTCTTTGCAAAATGTCACGGTTCACTTTCATCATAGTCTCAAACACTTAGCAACAGAAAGACAACAGGTGTGGTTATGATGGTAAGTATTGACGGCAACACATACACCCATTGTAAATAATAATAATGATGATTGATGATGATTGATTGATGATTGATGATGATTGATGATGATTGATGATGATGATGATGATGATGATGATGATGATGATGATGGTGCACCCGATGCGACCCTGACTCAGTCCAAAAAGTTTTCGTTCTCGCGACCTCGGCTGAGCCGAACTCCATTGCGCGCAATGGGCAACGGATGCCGGCAACCTACCTACTCAGCCGCACGTCTCACGAATGACTACAAATATTTAGTCATTTAGAGTACGATGAAAAACGCCGAATTCAAGATAGAAACGACAGTAAAGATTTTTTAAATGCCTTTTATAAAGTTAACAGATGTAGTATGAAAGCAGAAGGAACAGGGAAGAAAATTAGGGAAACACGATCGATCGAATCGACCATACGTATATTTGCTTATGCCGATTACCGAAGGGTCAACTACAGCCTATAGCATGAGAAAATCTTTTATTTTTGTCATTATTTTTGTAATAATGAAATAGGAAAATGTGCTATCCAAAGCTTTGTGGATTTGTTGGTATGGAAAGGTTGCTTCGGTGACGAGTGTACCGTATAGCGAATTAATGCCAGGGCGTCATTCCTGTCGATTTGTTTTCCTTTTCGAAAACGACTAGTAAAGGTCGAATCAAGGATCGAACGAAGAATATATGATTTTAATTCTTTTTAAAATGCAGCAGACGTTTTACAAAAGCAGAATTAATCAGCAAAAGGATTAAACACATCGGCAAACACGAAATTGACAAGAATTCCTATACGTGCTTGCATGGTTTAACGAAGGGTCAAAAACAAGGCTATAGCACTGGGAGAAGTGCTGATATTTTTAATAAAGAAAAAATGTCTAAAGAGCTTTGTGGAGTTTTTTAATATGTGAAAGTCTGTGTTGTTTTATTTTGATGAGGAGTAGACGGTGGGGGACGTCAGTCAGTGTCATTTGATTTCCTTTTCCAAAGAGTTCCAAAACACGTCCAGAATGCTTTCTAAAAGTTATAGAGGCGGATCACAAAAGCAGAAGGAAAAGTGGGGCGAAATTTATATATTGTATGCACTATAATATTATTGTTAGCCTTAGTCTTTAGGTTCGATTTTCTTCTGGTACAAAGTTAGGAAGTATTTTTTCTGTAAGGGAGAGTCATTTCGATGTTCTCTCCTTAAACAAAGAAAAAAGAACAAAACCAAAAACTGGTTATTTAGTATTTAAGAATAAATCATACAAATAGATAAAACATGTATAATATCACCAAGAAAATTAACGTCAAGCTAATGAAACGAGAACCCACTAATACGTGTTCCTGTTGGGAGCATCTTCCATTAGTCTCGGTGCGTCGCACGTGTGGGTACTCGATTATTAATTCTGTCATAAGCAGTTGCTTCGTTACTTTGTAGGTATTTTTTTTTAATGCTTATGTATTGTCAGAGAGCAGTTTGATCCAGCAATGTTACTCAGACCTTGATGGAAATGCAGTTCGTTCTTAGAACTGTTGTCATTAAGATTGTAGATCTCACCCACATTACATAGAAGCGTTCATAAGTCTGTATTGAGTATCGTACACGAAATGGGAATAGTAAGCGTTATAAAGAGTTGATAGCATATACATTTATAACTGACATTATGTGGTGGTCATGCTACAATCACATTCATAGAAATAGCAAATGTGATTTGTTTAGGGTGTCTTTGCCCAATTGTTTACTTTGTGGTATTGATTTCGTTTTTCCTCTCTTTTACTATTTTTATGAAGACGCTTGCAGTGAATATGCAGGCAAGAAAGCTGGTATCCAGGTGGATATATTTCTATATGGTAACGGCATGTCGTCGTAAGGAGGGTAGATTTTTCATCGCAGGCTGTTAGGGCTTGTAGGAGGAAAATAGAACTTTTCACAGGGCAAAGTGGACGTTTAGCACACATCACGGAGGAATGTGCACTTCCAGGGATATCTTCTTAGATACAGTATGTTGAATTCTATCCAGTTCTTACTGAAGCCTTTTGACATGATAAGAAAATGTGAATTAGTTTTCAACTGGACACAGTGTAATATGCATTTCATGTTTGAAAGTATGATGATGTTGTTTTTATTTATACCTTGTTTTTTGTGTGTTTAAAATATAAGACATATGTATTTATATATAGAAGAAGATGCTGGATAACTACATGACCGTTTTCTGTAAAAATACATGCTTTATATAGAAAGGTTAAGTGCATGGAAACATTAGAATGATAAAACTTTGTTATCAGATGTAGTTAACTATCTTAGTTTTCTAATATTGATTGAAAGTCAGACTCTTAAGCATTACATGTTACATGGATAGATTCATCGATGTAGCTGGAGTCAGCAATCACAAGAGAAAAAGTGTCTGAGCTGAGGGCTGAAGATCTGCGAGCAGGTCTGTTCGTGTCACATTGAGGATTCAGTCTGCCACAAAAAGTGCAGCTTCTGTGGTGTACACAGTTTCCCAGAGAGTTATCTGGTGTCCTGAGTTGTGACCTAGAGCCTTATTGCAGGCTTGTGATGAAAGATCCATTGTTTGGTGCTGTATAATCAGACATAAGTTGAAAAGAAGTAAGTAAGTCATTCAACAACTTTGTGGATAGATATTTTTTTATAATGTTTTTAGATTGTTTATGTAAATGTAAATATCACCGATGGGACTGGCAATTTGAAAATATATTTCCTCTCAATATATATTCTTCTATTTTATATAAGCACGTGGTTCAGAAAATCAACTGAAAGGAATTGAAATGTGGGTAAGACTTAGTTTTAATGTAATAATGATACACCATTATGCATTACAGTCTCTATGGGAATGCACTTTTGATGAGTTTGAAACTGAAATGAATTCCATAATTTGATTATGGCATATTTATAGAAAATGCTGCAAGCTTCATTAAATTTGCTATTGTATTGTCAGGATGCATCATTGTTTTGCATGTGTTAGAGATAACAACATTGTCTGAGCTTCAGTGTGAAGCTTACTATGTCAGTTACAGTTTTTGATGCACGAAGGTACATATGCAGATTATTATGTTTTCTAGAACAAAAGAGTTTACTGCATTTCTGTCTTAAAATTTTTTTTTTCACAAAATTTTTTTTTTTGTCATGCATTCAAAAATCACATTATGACGAACTTGCTTACAAAACAAACAAGATTGTGATAAATGTTTACTTAATAGATGTTAAATGTGAATAATGTTCACACTTCAACACTGTCACAGTACGCAGGGCTAGCTGCCCTGGTTTTGCTTTCATCTTGAGCATGCAATTCGTTTTCTTCGCATGTGCACGATCTGCTTACAGGGCTGTCTGCTTTGCAGAACTTTATATTATTATGTATATATTGTTTTTGGTGTAAGATTTAAATTTTTTTTTTTCCTGATGGATTACTTTTATTTTTATTTTATAAATGAAGCATCAACAGCTTTAATTACTTAATTCTGAAAGGTAAGAATATTTACTTTACTGAATTATTTATGCTGTAGTTTAAATGTAGTGAGGACATAAAGAAGTAGGCGTATTTTTTGAACATGAGAATATGTTGCATAATATTTCTGTAAGGTAGAAAAGGTAAATACGAAAGGACTTTTTTTGTTTTCCCTTTATTATTATAGGAGAGATCACACATATTCAAATGCAGTTTTTGTGAGTGTGAGCGGAAGCTGTAACGTTAGTTAGAATGGTTATGCATCAACATCCGAAGAAGCCAGAGACAGATTCTGCATGAACTAATGGAGCTAATGAGAATGCTAAATAGAAGGGAAATGTGACCTCTGCAGAAATTTGTAATGCATTGCACGGAGGACAACATTTCTGCAAATCATCACAGCAGGGACTACAGAAACTGTAAAGGCACTGGGTAAACATGTATATATTTTGTCACAGCATGACACAGCAACATGTACAAGACTTGGTAAGAACAATCATCATATGTTGTCCGCAGGGATTAGAACATGCACAGACATTTTTGTAAAATATATCATAACGTTGTCAACAAGTCTAACTTGCAGAAACTTCATGGATATTGCTTAACTGACTCATAGAGAACTGTTCAGTGCACTAACCTGGTAGTCGAGAATGCACGTTTCATTTTATGGATGTAATTAGTTTATTATAGCGTTATAAGCCATATTTCAGTTACATTATTTGGAAAGTATGGACAGAATAAGTGGATTGTGAAATGATATTTTATATGTTTGTTTATGGTTTATTGCAGGTAAACAATTTATAGATTTCACATCCATCAGGTGTTGTGTCTTGAAACGCTCTGCCACGAATTATGGGCAAGAGTGCCCAATTGTAGCCTGGTATGTTGTAAGGGTTAATGATTTGGCATTTGAAGAATATTAAGCACAGTTGCTGTATTCTGCAACAAAAACACCACAAAGTTTATTTAACCTTTATTTGTACTAATTTTCACATGGTGCATTTAAGCTGTTTAAGTATGCTAATCTATGCACTCGATCCTTTCTTGATGTTTTGATATAAGAAATTTATTAACATTGTTAATGCTCTGATATTAGGAGAATTTTCAAAACATATTTTTTATTTCATGATGCAAATACACTTTTGTTTACATCATTAAACAACATGTAAATGTGGTACACATGTGTAATACTAACAGTACAATGAGTTATGGTCTAATTTTTTCACAGAAGCGAGAGAGACGTGTGTTATTCCGATGGAGCTAATTTTTGGGCTTGTGCACTCGATTCTGGATTTGCTAGATTGTCCCTGCTTGATGGCCACAAGATTGCCTGTGTGCAGGTTTTGTGAAACATGATTAGATTAGGTCTCAGTTGTTTGTCGATTATTTCAGAACTTCAACATGAGGCACATGAATCAGTCGACGAGTAGCTTCAAGTATGCAATATACCTCGCATGCAAAACTTACTTCAGGTGTGTTCTTGTATAACTTATAATTCTTATTTTCACTTCAAATGAGTCCTTTGTAGTGCTGCTTAAATGTGTATATGTATTTAACCTAATATGTGTTGTAATAAAGTTATTGACTAGACTGATTTCACTGCAGAAATGTTAGTTTTCAAGCAAATGTTTGTCAGGAGTGCAGGTGATCTGTCAGTGTAAGCCAAAAAACAATGCAAGAAACTGGACATCATAAGAGGAGTGTTTGGTGTGTGTGTAACATGGTTCCCTCTGCTTTTGTGAATATGCAGCATGGAGAGAGGTATAACTTAATAAATAAAATATATTGTAGATATATAGTATGAATAGTCTCGAATGTGAGTTGCTACTATATGAGACAACAATAATTTGAAAAAGTGTTTTTTGTATCATTCCAGATTGGGTATCTGTATATATTTTACAACGAATTGCTGCAGAGCAGCTATTCAGCTGTAAAACAATTGTGAATGTACGATGTTGCTGCTCACTGCAGACTCATATAACAGTAAGTGATCACCTGTATGATGTGAGACTGCACTAAATGTCTAATTTTTGCATGCATTTGATGTAACAAGCTACTATGGTGTGTGAAAGAATCTAGGTACTACAGTAGTGAGTGGCTTTTAAGTACTAGAGTGAAGGTTATCCATATTAAGCGACAAACATGTGCCATATGTAATTAAGAAGAGTACATACATGTGTTTCTGTTTTTATGTTTCATGTAGTGTGGTTGTGCAGTGGATAGGTGTGATGGGGCTTATACTTTTTTTGGCAAAGTTTTTATTGGTTAACTGTCAAAACAATGATTTACATTAGATGAGTGCCTATAGTCTAGACAGAAATAGAATGACATACTCTCCCGCATTAATCTTCTGTTGTGAAATTTCAATCAGTATTTATTGGATATGCGTATTTCTTTATAGTTAAAAAGAGTATGATTGTGACAGTGGAATCAGTCTGATTTGTGACTCTACATAAACTAACTCTCAAGGTGGGGAATTTTTCTCTGTTTTCATTCTTTGTCTTAAACAGAAGCATTCTCAACTATTTGGACCAGCTGTTCTGATAATTCTGGAAAAAGATTTAGATTTGTTGTTCCTGTATACTTCTTGCTTTGCACAGTTGATATAAAGTGTCAGGTGTTATGAAGTTACTAAGTTATAAGCTGTGTTAGACTCTTCTTTCACTTAAAAGGCTTGTGCTATTTGTATGCTTTAAGTCACTACATTGCAAGTTTTATAGAGAAGCTGAAGACTTTTTTTTGGTTATCTTATATTATTTTTTAGAATATTATGATATGTAGCTTCGTATCATTGCAGTGCCTTTGGTATGATGAATTGTCATATGTTCTTGTGTTGTAGATAAAAGGACAGCGTTTTGCGAGGGTGGTTAACTAGTGGTGAAGCTATGGAACGTTATGGTTTTCTCGCAGTTTGCGTGGAGTAAAGCATGACTTTGTCCCGGAGATTACTAGCAAGTGCTCTGTACACTATGCAGAGGATTTTTGTGTAATAGGTAATTTGTTAATGCTAAGTATCTCAAAAGAAACTGAATGCGAAACTTGAAGTACAGAAAGTAGCGATGAATAAATTTTCTTTTGCCTAGATCTCTTTAATTTTGAATCGTATATATTCATGTATTTTGAGTGCTTTTTGGGGAGTTTTTGACATGTTGTAAATTACCGTTGAGATTTTTATTTTGTGTCTTTGTAGCCTGACCACTGTCTGTACACTCAAAAGGAG